>NC_092089.1:70754911-70967411 GCF_045679555.1 Salvelinus alpinus
GTTACTGACTGACAGGGGAACCAACCAGGGGCGCTTTCAAAATGGCTGAACATTCTGGAAAGAGATGGAGATGTAAATAAGAGGAACATAACAGCCAGCCGTGATGGATTTGCATACAGTGACTCTCCCACATCACCTCTTCATGGGTCAAACACCCACTCACACAAACAACCAGGCTGTGGTGTTGTGCTCCAGTGGGGACACACACGGCGGGCAGAGATCGTTTTGCGTGGCGTTGACTGGCGGATCAGGTCTTCACGGGTCAGGCTTCCAGAATGTTCTAGTGTGCAGCTGAGCTCAAAGATCAACCACACCAGCATTCGTTTCCCCCGACAACCGAGAGCCGCTGAACTGCACCGACCTAATGAACCTCTGACCGCCACTACACACACACATACACAAACTGACACACACAACATTATGCAAACAGAAACACACTAACACAAACACGCCACATACACAAACAGAAGCACTCACACTCTGAAACACACAGTCTTTCTCTCCTCAGCTTCGTTACTCTTCCGTCGTTCTTGGGACCTGTACGGACGTCAAACTTCAATTTCAAACTAGAGTGATCTCCCTGCTCTTCCATTCTGTCATTTTGCATTGATGGTAACTGCTCCCAGGCTCTCTCTCTGGCTCTCTCTCTGGCTCTCTCTCTGGCTCTCTCTCTGGCTCTCTCTCTCTCTCTCTCTCTGTCTCTGTCTCTGTCTCTGTCTCTGTCTCTGTCTCTCTGTCTCTGTCTCTCTGTCTCTCTGTCTGTGTGGGTGTATGTGGGCACGTTCGTGTGTCAGTGCTTGTGTTAAGAGTTAATTGCTCTTGGCTTTCTCTGCCATGCAAATTGAATTCAGCGACATCTCTCTATTGCCCCTGCACTCAACACCCTGTTAACCCCTAACTTCCGGTTGGAACGGTGACCTGAAGCCTTGATCATTTCTGACCTTCGGTTAATGAGGAATCCAACACACACACACACACACACACACACACACACACACACACACACACACACACACACACACACACACACACACACACACACACACACACACACACACACACACACACACACACACACACACACACACACACACACACACACACACGCACGTCAGAGAAGTTTGACTCATTGAGCCGCAGGTTAAGCAGCAATCTGTTGGAGATAAATGGAGAAATACAATGCAATACAGTATGATTTGGTTGTTGTATTGTTTACAGCTGAGGCCAGTCATCATCTATAAAGAATGCTTAGAGACGGGGACCCATTCCCTGATGACACAATCAAACACTACACATCACTACACATCACCACAGACTACACATCACTACAGACTACACAGTACACACATGTGCTTTTGATTAGCTGATAGGTATTCCCTTGCTGTTAATCAGACAGCAATCCATCCAAAAATTATAATGCATGGCTTTACTGTAAATTCACAACATGTTATCCAATGGATGTGCACACACACACACACACACTAAGGACAACACACACAGACAGACACACACACACACACACACACACACACACACACACACCACAGCACACACACACACACACACACACACACCTTCCTTGCATTTATATAAGGAGTGAATGTGAGACCCGCGTCTCAGTGTGTTGACTCAGTTGCAGCTACAGTGTTTTTCAAAGGCCTGCGGCTCTTCTTCTGTGGTTCTGTTGTGTTGTAATGTAACTAACTGAGCAGCGAGGCACCCTGCGCTCACACACCATACTGTGAAGAGTCACAGGGACCTCTAGAGGCAAAGCAGGCAGAGAGTTCGTCCCCTCCATTCACTGCAAAGCAATGGAACCTGGCTGGAATGGCATTAATGACAAAGGACCAGTGACGACAACAACAACAACAGTTTGGTTCGATGTCCAAATCTGTACACCGTGTGTGTTCCTCCTCTCCAGTCATCATTAAGATCTGAGAGAAGACAAGAGTGATGGTATCAAACCAGGGAATTGGGTTTGGTGGGGGGGTGAAAATACTTTTTTAATAGAATGTGTGGCGCAATAGCGGGTTGTGGAGTGTTGTGTGACAGGAGGTTAGCAGTGTGATCTCCACTGATCCAGGGATCTAGGAGGTGATATGGAGCTGTGGGATATTAAATGTCTATCTCTTATCGAGAGAGACACACACAGCCCTGTGTTACCCTGACATCATGCTATAGCCCCCTACGCTACCTGTATAGCTAACACTGTCCGGCTTTATTTAATCAAAATTAGATAACCTCTCCTCATGGAGTGTTTTTAGCATTCTTTTGAATTACACCCCCTATCGGAAAGGAGGGAATAGTTTATTTTCGAAGTTTGTCTCACGTCATTTCTCTCAGCTCAGAGTTTTACTGTGGATTGGTGATTGAACCTGCCGCATATGGACAGACTAGGGCTTGGATTCAATCAGATCACCTGTTAACCGGCGATAGCCGACACCCGCATAGCTGATGTTGTGGCGTGTCGGAGCTGGAACTGCGTTGGAGCTGTCAAATCGGTGAGCAGCTGCTCTTGATCATTGTCATGAAGCCACACCCACCCCACATGTTAGAAGTTCAGAATGAGAAAGTGTAGGCTATATAGAAATAATGACGATCATTTTGAAAATCATTCAACTAAATAATGTGGATTTCTATCAGCTTAATGGAGGTGTAGATCACACCTGACGTTCCAGTGTCTGAACTTGTAAACAAGGCTGTATGGGATTTCCCTTAATGGGACTCCGTGCAGCCAATGGCAATGTCCGCTTTAGGTATAATGTCGTGAGCCGTTTGTGGATCTGACAGTCCTAGTTCCACCTCTGACACCAACAAAACAACAGCTATGTGGATGTCAGCTATAGCAGATCTGATTTGATTGGGCCCTAGTCCTTCAGCCAGATATCCATTGCTGAACAATGCCTCGCTCTCACCTCAATTAAATTCAGTTCAATTCAATACAACTTTATTAATCTACTCATGGGCAACCAACAGAGCAGGCATACACTGTTTCCCCACAAAATGACTGTCGTTTAATGCAGGTGAGGCAGACTCCCATAGAGTTAATGCCAACACAACGGAGTCCATAAAAGCCTGAAAGTGGTGTCTCCGTTTGGGCTGTGGAAGCCAATTGCCAAGTGCACAACATTTGACCAGGGCCCATAGGGTAGTAGTGTACTATATAGGGCATACTAAGGTTCCATTTCAGATGCAGCCTCAGTGAAGAGGAAGTGGATTGATTTGGAGGTGATGATTCTGTCCTCTCAGGTTGTAATGAGACAGTTCAAATTGTATGCCTCCGCCTCAACAGGACGATTACAGAGATTAAACAGGACCCGAGGGATTACCTAACTGGGGCGGACAATGGGGACGTGTATCACGTCATTGCAGAAAAGGTCACGAGGAAACAGGCTCAACTGGTCTACCGGGAGGACACGATCTATCGCTCTGGGCGGATTTATCTTGTCTGATCTGTCATGTTTAATCCTCTATCAGGTCTAGTGAAGTGACTAAGGGACCGAGGAGAAACTGTTAAACACAAACCAGTGAGCAGCAGTGAATGGATGAATAAAGTAGATCACAATTGCACTCAATTCCCCTCCGGTTCCTGAAACATGACGGCAGGCGGTAGTGATACGCGGATCCTCTGTTTGTTCACCCGCACCTGCTAATAACCCATCCACAACCACCCGACTGTATGTGATAAAGTGAAACTCTGAGGACCGCACCCGACCCTAACTTGCAAATAGCCTTGATAAACCCAGAATAATGTTATAAATCGATGAATGCTTCAATCTAGTTGGCATCGATAAAGTTATCTTTCATCTCTGCTTCTCTCCTGCAGCAGACGTTTAGGCACCGGGGAGAAAATGCAATATTTGTGGCATTTTTTAAAGCAACATTTACAAATTATATCAGTTTAACCAAATTAAAAGCAGTGAAAATATGCATTCACATAAAATATGGCTGCATATTTTATGTGGTTGAAATACTATCAGATTTTATGATACTGATAAAGATAGCACCTCTACAGGCAGATCCTAACCACGCATTCATTCTCTCAAGATGCTGAAAGAAAGAAATCATATTTCTCCACTCCTGTTTCCAAGTCAAAATGTACATTTAGTTGATCTTTTTACTGCAAGAAATACTTAAATTCTGCAGGAGTTAATATTATATTAGACTATGTGGGAGGTTATAGACCTACAGTCAGTGTCCAGATTTCAGTTATTATTTAACTCATCTGTACAGTAGGCTACAGTTCCTTTGATGTGCCATATTTGAAGTCCCTGTCTTGTGTCTCTCAAATTTGTATAGCGCCTCCCAATAATCACACATAACACTGCTGTCCTCTTTTACCACTTCACTAAATCTTTCCCAAACATTAGTGTTCTGAACATCCTTTCTCTGTATTTTCAACTCTCCATTTTGCAGCTTTTATTGAATTTAACTCCAACATTGTCCTTTTTGCCTCTGTGGGTCGACCTTAACTTTTTATGCCCAAGTTCCCAAAAGCATTTGCCGTTTTGCCGTGCATTTGGCACGCGTACAGTTAGATTACACACTAATGGCAGATAAAAAAAATAAGGAAAGAATAATGAATACACAAGAATGATACATTCCCGGATTTTTTATGTGTTGTTTAATCTTCATTCAACCCACCTGCCAACCACCGCCCTTCATCCACACAATATTTCATGACCGTAAACCCACCCGCCCGCCCCGCAGATATAACCGCGGGGACTGCAGGTTATGAGTCAGCCCACGCATCACAAGCGGGCGCAACCTAACCTTGAACACGCTCTTATAAACACATTTCATAGGATAACACCCTACTCAGCTATGGAAGAAGACGAACACTCTCAGCAGTGTAACTCACTATTCAATAAAGCTAATTGATAGACCACCCATAGAGCATAATAACCATAACATGTACCACCCGTCATATGGTGCACACCGGCCATAAAACACCGAGCTCCTTCCTGTCGCAGCCCGCGGCTGACGAGGCAGTGTGATTGGCTTGTCTGCTTTTATCTGGCTAATGAAGAGAGGAGCGGAGAAGACGAACAATGTCCAGTTAATCTGGGAGACATTTTAAGGGGCTGAAGTTAAGGCACTATTGCATTATAAATCACCTTAATAAAGAAGAGAAAGGAGATGATGGTCCCTCTTGTGTTGAAGAGTGGGGCATCGTTTCACCACGGCTAGTGTGTGTGTGTGTGTGTGTGTGTGTGTGTGTGTGTGTGTGTGTGTGTGTGTGTGTGTGTGTGTGTGTGTGTGTGTGTGTGTGTAGCATGTATTAGTTTCTGCATATTACTCATATTATTGCATAGAAATGGCTGTAAGTAGTAGATCGTCAGTAGATTATTCAGTACTGCTATATTACTACTATATTACTACTATATTACTCCTATATTACAAGTCCTTGGAAACTAGAAACATAATGTTTTAATGCATGTCCCTGGGAGACAGATTGTCTTGAAAGTCCCTTTCAGTTTGAAAGGGACGAATAAAGAAAGTAATTTTCTCTGAAATGGCTCTTGGACGTAGAGCGGGGTAGAGAGATTGCCCTGGGCTCTGGCCCACTTCCTGCTTTCAGAACAAAGCCAGAACAAACACAGCTCATTGAGAGAGTGAGAGCGAGAGCGAGAGAGAATGTTGCATACTAATACAGCCAAAACACCCAGAGTTATTTGGTCATCTGCATTCGTTCCTGACTTTTTAATATAAAAACTCAATTACGAAGGTCTTTACTTTTGTCTTATTTTTCATGGTGGCTGCTGTGGAGTTGAAAGAAGAATGTGAGCTTGTGTATAATATATTGATGTCCTGCAATACCATGATAGCCTGAAGCAGATGTTTTATCACCATAAAGAGTGTTGGACAATAAACTATTCTTCTATTCTCCTTTTTCTTCCTCCTCTTCTCTCTCCCTCCCCCTCTTTCTGTATTAATAAAATGGAAATGAGATGTTTCTCAGGTGAGATTAAAATAGTTCAAACCCTGGTGTCCCGTCCTCTTGGTTTATAACATATCCACATACACTTAGGAACACCTGCTCTTTCCATGACATAGACTGACCAGGTGAATCCAGGTGTAAAAGCTATTATCCCTTATTGATGTCACTTGTTAAATCCAATCAGTGTAAACGAAGGGGAGGAGACAGGTTAAAAAGGATTTTTAAGCCTTGAGACATTGATTGTGTATGTGTGCTGTTCAGAGGGTGAATGGGCAAGACAACATGGGAGCAACGTTATAGAAAGTTATTCCTAATGTTTGGTATACTCAGTGTATATGACATGTTATTAATAAAGGAAATGGATGAGAGGAGAGGAAGACGCAGGAGAGACAGAAGAGAGAAAGAATGAGAAAAATATAAATATCCAAGTCTAACTGTTCTCCCACTTGCTGTGTAAGGCAGAGAGAGGGAGAAACATTGAGATGTACTAGAATCCCTCTGTGCTCTTTGGCTAACAGAAAATGACATTTCATTAGCCTCTCCAGGTGATGTATAAGCACAGTGGCTCCTCGCTTTCTCACTGTGAGATGACATTAACTTATCAGCTCGGTTTCCTCTATTCTCTCCTCCTCTGCCTTCTCCCTCTCTTTCCCTTCTTCTCACCCCAACTCTTTCTATCCCTTAATTCCTCTCTCCCTCTCTATCCCTCACCCCCTCTCCCTCTGTTTCAGACTGGTGTTTATTAATAGATTTCTGCATGGTTGGAGACGGTTCATTACTGGGAGATTGAGCCGCTGTGTTATCCCAAACCCAGTGATAAACTCTTTTTAATTACACCGTATGAAAAATATTAAAAACTACCGAGCTGTGCCTAATTTTTTCCACCCCCTAGCTAGCCACAAACAACAGCCAGCGCATGCGCTCACATACACACACAGTCATTTTAGGTGACATGCTACCATCCCAAGTGTATTGACAAAAAGTTACACACTATCTCTGTTCTAGAACTCATCATACTCTGCCGAATTTCAAGGATACAAACCCTATCCATTTCTCTTCCCATAGAAAACAGGTAGTGAATTTATTAAGAAGGTGAAGAACAGTGTGGATGAAACACTTTGATCCTGGTATTGACCCAAAGCCACCCCTCTGTCATTCTCTGAATGAAGTGAAGATTGGTTCATTTAGACCTCTCCCACTAACGACCTCATTAGTCCATTTGGTGACTAAGCAATTAACTCCAGATATTGATTAATGTTTGACGTGAATAATGTTTCTCAATGGGATAGTACTGGTTAAATATTAAACCTATGGTAATGAGCAACTGATTGATTACATCAGCAGATTAATTAGCAAAGCACATGTACACGGCTCATTATCTGGTTAACAGACTGGTTCACCTGACAATCTTGTTTTGGACTGGGCTAATAAGATAGGCTAGGAGGCATTCTGGGTGGTACCTTACGACTCGGCATAACACAGCAGATGACTCATGGGCATGGCTTATCTATCTGTTGATAATGGTGAGGCAGTGACATGGATTTAATAACTGCAAGACTTTTATTTATTTTTTACCATGCTCCTATATTTGCCCAATGACTGTCAACTCACATATTCTCATTTCAATGGGCAGCGATGTTGATATAAATATATATATATATATAAAATTACAGTACAGGCTCAAGAATTTAAATGAAGATCGGGATATTCTTAATCTCTATAACCATTTCCCTTCAGTCTGCAGGTTTTTAATTACAGTGGGCCAATAGTAGAGTATCCTGAAGTAGACTCTGCTCAGAGGAACAAAAAGAGGTATGCATACGACAAAACTGAATAAGCAAAGATTCAATACACCACGCACACATGCACACGCACAGCCCTATTTAGAATGTGTAAGGATCTGGCCCTGCCCTGCACTCCGGCCGCTGATGTATTGATGCGTTTAATCAGTGTGCCATTTCTCCTCCGCAAGGAGTAATCATTTTTCCATTACACTACCTCCGAAGGATGTCCACTTGCATTTGTTTGGCCTCTTGGTGTTGTGTTTCTGGGCCACAGCTTTCCTCTGACTAATGTTGTGTTTATTTCTTTGATGGATTAGAGGCCTAGCTTTTCTGTTAGGCCCCTGATGCTAAATGTCACCTTCCTCAATCACTGCCTCCCAAACACCCACCCCATCGTGCTAAATTCCATAAAACACACACACCAGAGCTAACTTTCTGCTCTGAGAATTGTGACATTGGAGGGAAACGAAATGAATTATTATTACAAAAGAAGCGAGACGGGGCAGAGGGAGGTGAAATCAAGCAAAACATAAATATTTTTCCTTGTTTTTTTTTATTTATTTTGAATCAGAGTAATAATATAAATGCACTTCCTTTTCAGAAACAGCAACTGGAGTGGGGAAAAGTCAACTTTGACCCTCTCAACATGAAAGAGAGCGACTCTCCGTTTGGATCACAACGCTCCTTGCTGCACAGAATCAACAAAACTTTCCCAGGTCTGTTGTAATGCCATTATACGGATTATATAGGAGGATCAAAAACTTGGCAACAGAACAGTTCTTGACAACCAAACATTTACATAGATATGCTTGATTAAAAGGTTTGTTGTACCATCATTTTATGGTACAAATACATGTTATTTAGAGTTTAAGACAACTTGAATAGGTGCAGTAGAGAATTCACCATATACACTTAATGTGGTCCTCCTAAACCCAATATGTGGCGACACATCCACACCAAAAAAAATTGTTTGCAAAATAAATGCAAAAAACTTAACAGAAATGAAAAGGGAACATCCAGTTTCGTTTGACTTGACGACAGTCTTAATCACAGAAACCTTCCTTGACCTCTCGACTTCTTCCTCCGTAATACGCATGCCCTCTTCAGGAGTGTAGTAATGATCAGACTTACCAAAGCCAAAGAGGCTTAAGGGTGGAGAGACAGGGTGGAGCAGGCAGGTATGATGCAGGGCCATGCTACCTTACTGGCGTGGTCTCATTCCATAGAGAGCTGAACACTCTCACTCTGGCCTTGGTGCTGCTGCTGGTCAAATTTCCTAGCTGTTAAAAAGGAATAAAGGAGACAGAATTATACCAATTTAAACAGTGGGATAGATTTAGATATTTGCAGAACAGTTGTGCAAGCTAGAGTTTATTAGTGAATGACACAGAGCTATTTGCTAAACCAGAAATATAGTTGACTCGAGTGATTAACAGATTTGAGGTCAGTTCTTCGTCATATTTACAATATGCATTTGACCACAGACTCTACCATATCCAAAGGTGGACAGTATTTCTGCTACATGTATTTTAAATATGCATTTCAATTACTTCTGAGTATTTTGTATTTTTACTGGGCTGAACTACACTCCAATGTATTTTGTAACAAGATACTTTCAAGAGCTGTAATTTGTATTTTCAAAATATGAAATACTTTTCTATATAATTTTTATAGCGGTTCGCCATTTTGTGGCCCTCTTTCACCCTGCATTGTTATCAGAAGTCTGATGGCACTATGGTGTGATAAGAGTGTCTGCTAAACTAACTAAATATAAATCTGTATGTAATAATGGACAATTGCACTTGCATGCAGAGTATTATTCTAATGAGCTCCGCCTCGAAACAAGGCTTTGTCTAGAAGGGATACAGCTTTGACTTTTCGTAGCAGGTTTAGGAGAACTTACACAGCAGGTTAGGGAAATTAACATAGCAGGTTAGTAGAATTCGATTAAGCTGTATCCCATCTATACATGACCCCGAAACAGGGCCAATAATAACACCCAGTGTGCTTTGCAGTTCCTTTTGGTATGATCATTTTCACTAGGGACGGGCAAAAATTACTAAATACAATTACTACAAATACCTAGGTGTCTGGTTATACTGTAAACTCTCCTTCCAGACTCACGTCAAACATCTCTAATCCAAAGTAAAATCTAGAATTGGCTTCCTATTTCGCAACAAAGCATCCTTCACTCATGCTGCCAAACATACCCTTGTAAAACTGACCATCCTACCGATCCTCGACTTCGGCGATGTCATTTACAAAATAGCCTCCAATACCCTACTCAATAAATTGGATGCAGTCTATCACAGTGTCATCCGTTTTGTCACCAAAGCCCCATATACTACCCACCACTGCGACCTGTATACTCTCGTTCGCTGGCCCTCGCTTCATACTCGTCGCCAAAACCACTGGCTCCAGGTCATCTACAAGACCCTGCTAGGTAAAGTCCCCCCTTATCTCAGCTCGCTGGTCACCATAGGTAGCACGCGCTCCAGCAGGTATATCTCTCTGGTCACCCCCAAAACTAATTCTTCCTTTGGCCGCCTCTCCTTCCAGTTCTCTGCTGCCAATGACTGGAACGAACTACAAAAATCTCTGAAACTGGAAACACTTATCTCCCTCACTAGCTTTAAGCACCAGCTGTCAGAGCAGCTCACAGATACTGCACCTGTACATAGCCCATCTATAATTTAGCCCAAATAACTACGTCTCCCCCTACTGTATTTATTTATTTTGCTCCTTTGCACCCCATTATTTCTATCTCTACTTTGCACATTCTTCCACTGCAAATCTACCATTCCAGTGTTTTACTTGCTATATTGTATTTACTTCGCCACCATGGCCTTTTTTTGCCTTTACCCCCCTTATCTCACCTCATTTGCTCACAATGTATATAGACTTATTTTTCTTCTGTATTATTGACTGTATGTTTGTTTTACTCCATGTGTAACTCTGTGTTGTTGTATGTGTCGAACTGCTTTGCTTTATCTTGGCCAGGTCGCAATTGTAAATGAGAACTTGTTCTCAACTTGCCTACCTGGGTAAATAAAGGTGAAATAAAAATACATTAAAAAAACTAGTCCAACGCTCTAACCACCTGATTACATTGCACTCCACGAGGAGCCTGCCTGTTACGTGAATGCAGTAGAAGCCAAGGTAAGTTGCTAGCTAGCATTAAACTTATCTTATAAAAAACAATCAATCAATCATAATCACTAGTTAACTACACATGGTTGATGATATTACTAGTTTATCTAGCGTGTCCTGCGTTGCATATAATCGATGCGGTGCGTATCGTTGCTCCAATGTGTACCTAACCATAAACATCAATGCCTTTCTTAAAATCAATACACAGAAGTATATATTTTTAAACCTGCATATTTAGCTAAAAGAAATCCAGGTTAGCAGGCAATATTAACCAGGTGAAATTATGTCACTTCTCTTGCGTTCATTGCACGCAGAGTCAGGGTATATGCGATAATAATAAATGTTTTGTTTTCGAAATGATAGTTTCCGGATTCGACCATATTAATGACCAAAGGCTCGTATTTCTGTGTGTTATTATGTTATAATTAAGTCTATGATTTGATATTTGATAGAGCAGTCTGAATGAGTGATGGTAGGCAGCAGCAGGCTCGTAAGCATTCATTCAAACAGCACTTTCATGCGTTTTGCCAGCAGCTCTTCACTGTGCTTCTAGCATTGCACTGTTTATGACTTCAAGCCTATCAACTCCCGAGATTAGGCTGGTGTAACCGATGTGAAATAGCTAGCTAGTTAGCGGAGTGCGCGCAAATAGCGTTTCAAACGTCATTCGCTCTGAGACTTGGAGTAGTTGTTCCCCTTGCTCTGCATGGGTAACGCTGCTTCGAGGGTGGCTGTTGTCGATGTGTTCCTCGTTCGAGCACAGGTAGAAGCGAGGAGAGGGACGGAAGCTATACTGTTACACTGGCAATACTAAAGTGCCTATAAGAACATCCAATAGTCAAAGGTATATGGAATACAAATGGTATAGAGAGAAATAGTCCTATAAAAACTATATTAACTACAACCTAAAACATCTTACCTTGGAATATTGAAGACTCATGTTAAAAGGAACCACCAGCTTTCATATGTTCTCATGTTCTGAGCAAGGAACTTAAACGTTAGCTTTTTTACATGGCACATATTGCACTTTTACTTTCTTCTCCAACACTTTGTTTTTGCATTATTTAAACCAAATTGAACATGTTTCATTATTTATTTGAGGCTAAATAGATTTTTATTGATGTATTATATTAAGTTAAAATAAGTGTTCATTCAGTATTGTTGTAATTGTCATTATTACAAAAAACAAAAAAAATGTTTTAAATCGGCCGACTAATCGGTATCGGCATTTTTTGGGCATCCAATAATCGGTATCGGCGTTGAAAAATCATAATCGGTCGGCCTCTAATTCAGACCCCTTGACTTTTCCCACATTGTTACACTACAGCCTTATTTTAAAATTAATTACATGAAAAAAATCCTTCATCTACACACAGTACCCCATAATTACGAAGCGAAAACAGTTTTTTTTAGAAATGTTAGCAAATGTATTAAATCTAAAAAACAGATACCTTGTCTACATAAGTATTCAGACCCTTTGCTATTAGACTCGAAATTGAGCTCAAGTCCATCCTCTTTTCCATTGACCATCCTTGAGATGTTTGTACAACTAGATTGGAGTCCAACTGTGACAAATTCAATTGATTGGACATAATTTGGAAAGGCACACACCTGTCTATATAAAGTCCCACAGTTGACAGTGCATGTCAGAGCAAAAACCAAGCCATGAGGTCGAAGGAATTGTCCGTAGAGCTCAGAGAAAGGATTGTGTTGAGGCACAGATCTGGGGAAGGGTACCAAAACATTTCTGCAGTATTGAAGCTCCCGAAGAACACAATGGCCTCCATTATTGTTAAATGGGAGAAGTTTGAAACCCCCAAGACTCTTCCTAGAGCTTTCCACCTGGCCAAACTGAGCAATCGGGGGAGAAGGGCCTTGGTCAGGGAGGTGACCAAGAACCCAATGGACACTCTGACAGAACTCCAGAGTTCCTCTATGGAGATGGGAGAACCTTCCAGAAAGACAACCATAACTGCAGCACTCCACCAATCAGACATTTATGGTAAAGGCACCTAAAGACTCTCAGACCATGAGAAACAAGATTCATACAGCCAAGACAACGCAAAAATGGCTTCGGGACAAGCCTCTGAATGTCCTTGAGTGGCCCAGCCAGAGCCCAGACACGAACCCGATCAAACATCTCTGGAGATACCTGAAAATAGCTGTGCAGCGATGCTCCCCATCCAACCTGACAGAGTTTGAGATAAACTGCAGAGAAAAAAATGGGAGAAACTCCCCAAATACAGGTGTGCCAAGCTTGTAGCGTCATACACAAGAAGACAGGAGGCTGTAATCCCTGCCAAAGGTGTTTCAACAAAGTACTGAGTAAAGTGTCTGAATACTTATGTAAATGTGATATTTCAGTTTATTTGTTATACATTTGCTAAAATTAATTTAAAAAACAATGTTTGTGGTGTCATTACGGGGTATTGTGTCTAGATTGATGAGGGGGAAAAAACACGATTTAATCAATTTTAGAATAAGGCTGTAACGTAACAAAATTTGAAAAAAGGGGAATACTTCCCAAATGCATTGTATGTGAAAATGAACATACCAAAATGAAGTGGCCTTGTTTAGAGGTCATGTCTAGATGGGATACATTTGAGTGTCCACTAAATTACCTAAATGTATGTTTCAAAATCAGAGATGGGCAATATTTCTGTTTCATGTATTTGAAATATGCATTTCAATTACTTCTGAGCATTCAACTAAGGTAGATAAACAACAACATGTAAAAGCAAGTAAAATGATTCTGTTCATGCTGGTTACTTGCAAATGTATTTCTGCATTTTAAAATTCTAAATATTTAAATTAAATACATTTCAAAGTATATTGTTGTTTATTTTGATACATTGCTCTTTATGGTATTTAGTCATTTTTGCCCCTTCCTGATCATATCATAGGTGAGCACAAGGCCTAACATTGATGCATCATTCTGCAACAGAACTGAGACGGACAAACTCACCAAGGGAGTACATCTCCAGCTGCTGGCGCAGTCTCACTTTCTGCAGACTGTCGTAGAAGTTGGGTTCGGTCGTAGCTCCAGCGGTAGGCGGCAGAGCGAATATCCTCATGATCTTCCTCTTATTTCTGATGGGGAGAATAGAGAACTACAGTATGAGTCATAATACCGATAAAACCTAGAGGTCAAACAAGGAAATGGTTCCAATCGTTTTTCCACCATTAATTTCCCCCCGTAGGGGATTATAGAAGCACTTAAAATAAAGTCTGTGTTTTGTGTAGGCTTAGCCTGGCGTGATGTTTTGATAACTGTGTAAATCTCTCTATATATTTGCATGTATTTACCCCCCCAAAATGAAATGTTAATTAGCTGCTAATGTGGCTATCATAAAGAACTACAAATGCCATGATGATATGAATGAGCCTGCCGAATCGAGGCAAAGGTAAGAATCTCTGGATTAATTATCAAATGTTAGCTAAATTTAGTAATGAATAAATTGGCTACAGTTCTTTAAATTGACAATTCTGTGAACTGTCTTCTGCAAGTTTTAGATTTACACAATACCTGTTAGTAAAGGATTTGCAAGGATTTGTAGTCTGCATGATGTTAATTAGCATTTTCGAATTTGAGAGTAGATAGAGCAGGATATATTGACAAAAGGCACCTTATCAGAGAGATTTACATGGCTTATCAAAATGTCACGTGGGTGTAAGCCTACACAAAACACAGCCCTTATTGTAAGTGTTTCAAAAATTCCCTATGGGAAAACTGAATGGTGGAAAAATGATTGGAACCATTTGCCTGTTTGACCGCTAGTTTTTATGGGTATTATGACACCTCCAATGTTGGGCTCTATAGGAAGGAGAGATTGAGACCAAACCGTATGCAATTCATGCATTAGCTGAATGGAAGCTTTTTAAAAGCAAAGCTTGTAAATATATGTTACTAGTAAGGCACACATTTAGTTGTTGATGATGCAAATATTTATCAACAATCGGGTATTTGTTGGGAACTACAAAATGCAAAGGAACCTCTTACTTTCTAGCGTACATCAGCAGTCCGAAGCTAACCAGGATGACGAGCAAATAGACATTGGTGGCCTCGTTCCACGCCTCGTGCACGGAGTAATCCAAAGATTCCTCGTTCTCCATCACCCCATGACCGCCCATTGCGATCAAACAATTGTGAGGCAGCTATTTTTCTAGTTTCATAAATGTCTAAAAATACGATTCCATGCAACAAGCATTAGCGAACTGCGACTCCTACGATGTAAACAGAAAGGTGACGTCGTTTCCGGAGTCGTTCACAAACCCGCTGGCGAGGAGTGGGACTGCATTGGGTGGGATGAGTCAAAGAGGCGTGTCTAATGGCAGTGACATAAATACTAGACGATGATTGGATTTTCATCCTCACAAAAGACCTCCCCCGATTACTTTTTTCAAAAGAGGAAGTAAGTGCAGTTTGCTGTTACTTGACATGGCGCCTGGAAGTGTTTGGAGATTAATTCGTCACTGTAACCTTGTAAGTAGTCGACTTGCTCATTGTTCCTTTTTTACATTTGCATCTAGCCACGGCATAAACCACATGCTTTGTCTTTCTAGCTAAAATCACCTGTCTCTGCAATGGAGTTATTTTATTTTGTGTACATGTAGGCGTCCGTTCGGTATGTGGGGTGCGCGTTATGGCAGCAGAAAGCACCTGTTGCCGCGGCGACCAGTAGACAGTTCTCCAGCGATCCTCCCCCGGAGAACATAAGCCGATACCCGATTCCAAACAAGAAAGACCTGCCATTCGACATGGTGGAACTAATGGAAGAGGTGGAGACCAAGGTAGGATGCGGAGTATTTTCGCAGTCTCTGTAACTTCGAATGTTCCTGCTATGAAAACACTACTGTGGGGGGAAATGGATATCTATATACATGGTAATATCAGTGTGTTCTGCTCTTTGATAGGGAGGATTCCTTCCCAATGTCTTCAAGGTCCTGGCACATCGTCCAGCAGAGTTCCGTGCTTTCTTTTCCTATTACAATGAACTGATGAACAAGGAGACGTGTGTGTGTGTGTGTGTGTGTGTGTGTGTGTGTGTGTGTGTGTGTGTGTGTGTGTGAAAGAGACTTCAGAAAGTATTCACACCCAATTTTTCACAAAATGGAAAAACTGAAATGTCAATAAGGATTCAACCCCTTTGTTATGCCAAGCATAAATAAGTTCAGGAGTAAAGATTTGTTTAACAAGTCACATAAGTTGCATGGACTCACTTTGTTTAACATGATTTTTGATTCATCCCTGTACCCCACATGTACAATTATCTGTAAGGTCCCTAAGTCGAGCAGTGAATTTCAAACAGTGTGTGTCCGTGTTGATCTGAAATGTTTGTCGCTCTGTCATGTCAGGGGGTCTAACGAAGGCTGACAGGGAGCTGATTGTGGTCGCCACCAGTATCCACAACCAGTGTCTCTACTGCGTCGTGTCCCACAGTGCACTGCACCGCATCTACTCTAAGAAACCCACACTGGCTGACCAGGTACATTCTTATCTCGTTTATTTCTCTCCTGATCTGTTCACTAGTGTGCACTGAAACTGTTTTATGCCAGTATCATCTTACACATTGGAGGTGTGTTTGTCAAGCAGTTGATATCATCTGACTGATCAACCACACCAGTATAAAAGGTGTGAACCTTAACTCGCCCACTGTCACCTCCTTTCTAAATGTGTTTCTATTTGAACTCTTTCTCCCCCTGGCCCTCATCCCCAGGTGATTGTAAACTTTGAGAATGCAGAGCTGTCCCCTCGGGAGCGGGTCATGCTGGACTTTGCTCTGGCTGTGTGTCGCAGCGACACCATCACCAACCAGCACTTTCTGTCCCTGGAGGAAGTGGGCTTTGACCGTGAGGATGCCTGGGACATCGCTGCCATCGCTGCTTTCTTTGCCATGTCCAACCGGCTGGCCCACCTGACCGACATGAGACCCAACGCAGAGTTCTACAACATGGGACGTATGCCCCGGGACAAGACCAAGTGGGAGGGAGAGGGCAAGTAGTGAGGTGACAAGGGATACAGAAAACATCACAGACTTTAAGTTCCTTCCTATTGATTTTTATGGGTGACCTAACCACAGAGAGGTCCCCTGGCCTCGGTTGAGTCTATCTAAGCGTGTGATATCAAATGTGACTGTTTAGTGCCGGTCTGCCACACAATATCTACAGTAGAACCTGTTCATGTTACTTTGTGGAGTGCTCTGGGCTCAATTGTTAACTGAGGATTTTGAAATGTTAGAAAGATATGTTAAATTGAGTTTGGAGTGCAAGTATGTGTATATCTCTGTAATATTCACTCTAGGAAAGTTGTTGTTTGGGATGTCAGGCAGTAACACTTGGTAACATAATGGAACACTCACTGCTGTGCAATGACAATCCTTAAGTTTTCTAAATAAAGAATATATATCTTCTGTTTCTCTCTCTCCCTCTGTGTCAATTAGGTTAAAATAGGACAAACCCTGCTGTCCTGTCCTCTTGGTTCATAACATCTCCATGTACACTGAGTTTACAAAACATAATGAATACCTCTTTCCATGACAGGTTGACCAAGTGATTCCAGATGAAAGCTTTGTCACTTGTTAAATCCACTTCAATCAGTGTAGATGAAGGGGAGCAGATGGGTTAAAAAAATAAAATTATGCATTTAGACAATTGAGACATGGACTGTATGGGTGCCATTAAGAGGGTGAAAGGGAAAGACAAAATATTTAATTGCCTTTTTTTAGAATCTAAAATCATTAGACAGGACTCTTTTTCCTATTTTCATAACCATTGCAGAATTTAATCGTTACCTTTTCTGGCTGTGATGGGTTCATATTTCTGAAGGCGCCATACAACAAATTATGTACATCTTATTTAATTGGACCTAGTAAATAGATAGGCTATATGTTTTGCAATATCATAGGCAGTGTGGTTTATAATACCGGTATACAGTCTAATTTATCAGCTGATATTTTGCATTGATGTGTATGTATCAAGTTTTATTGTCACGTGCACAAGTACAGTGAAATGCCTTTCTTACTCTTTCCCCACAATGCAGTAATGAATATCAGTAGTACTATAAAAAATAAATACAAACATTTAAGTAGAACAAAAAAACAAGCTGTCTTGTTCCAGAATTTACAGGCAGTCCATATTTAGGTCAGGGAAGTTGATGCAAAACATTGAAATCAGGTCCATGACAATTTGCCATTATCTAATCTCTAAACTGTCAGTCTTTTTGCAGATATAGCATAAATTACTGCTAAACATTAAAACGTTCTGCCAACACTGTAAATAGCCCGGTAGTTTAAAATTTTTGACAGTATGGGTAGGCTACAGTAGGCCTATTGCTATGCGATAGGAGCGTGACATCATTGCATATTTATTCTCAGAGGCTATGCCAAGGCATAAACCCAATACTCTATTGATTAACTAAATGTTTATCAATAGACCTGTCATTCAGGGCAGGTGGGGCAGATCTCCACCTGTTTTTTCCTGTTGCCTGTTTTACATGTTATTTTGGCATTAATACGTGTCACATATCAGTTTGCAAACAATGCAAAAAACATTTAGAATTGAGTTAATAAAGCCGCATACAAACATGGTCTCTTTTTTGGGTTCTTGAGTAAGGCAGCTCCAAAATGCAGGTGTTTCAGCCTAGCTCAGTGCTTCCTGTGGTGGTGGGACAGCCACCGCATGGTGACACTGTGTCACTGCAAAATCTATGGCGAAAGCTCGAAAATAAAAGCCCCTTGAGTGCTGCCATGGAGTTACATTACAATTGCCCATCCAAGAAGGCTAAAGGCCATTGGCCACAGATAAAATGACGTCAAATCACGTTATATCTACCGTAGCTTTGATTGAACTGATCATGTAGCTAAGAAAGTAATATTACAGTAAGTGTATGTTGTGTGTAGTAAGATGTTAGTAGCACATGTGCGTCACCCTAATAATTTGGTCCCTTTCCCCGTCATAACTTAGCCTACTGTTCTGACTTGGTAGTGCACATGTACTCTATAGCCTGTTTTAGAGAAATGTAATCAAATATTGTAAGAGCTTTCATTGTCGGATTATATGCCCCCATTATTTATCCTACGGTTCTGATTTGGTGTACAGGGAGAATACTGTAAGAACGGCCCATGTTCTGAATTCTGTCACTGTACATTTCAAAAGTGCTGAACAAATATATTGAGTTTGTCCGTCCTAGCTTGCTCATTAATGTCTTAATCGAAATTACGGATTGCCTCTTATCCGCTCGTTGTCCCCTTATGCCATAGTTTGTACATCTCAATTGACAGTAGAAACCACATTTGTTTAAGCAAGTCAGCAATATCAGCTATGTTTGTTTAAAGGCAGTAAATGAGGCTGAATGGACTGTTTCACTCTCAGACAAGGCTCCACTGATAGCCAGGTGTAGCAGGGGTAAGGTGTTGGGACTAACAGTTTGTGGGCACCGTTTGTCACCATTATAGTGCAATTAATGTAGTGTTTAGTGTTGTGTTGTGTAGTGGCTTTGTTGTCATGCATCTACAAAAATTTTGGGAGTTTGCCCAACCAAGATTTACATGCTAAAATCGCCACTGTGAACAACAATTAGTATTTTGCATGCTAAGGCATAATGCCAATAGTTCCAAATGATAAATTATACAGCAAATAAAGAGAGCTATTGTCACCATAAAAGGTAAATGGAGGCGTTTTCCAGGCGGAGTTTTAGTGCTGTTCACGCGCGCACAGTTTTACGACAGGTCTGATTTATAACAGAAACATGCGTATGTATGGCGTGCGCCAAGTTTATAAATCTCAATATGCTTTAACTTTTTAGAAATGGCACACGCATACGTTAAGGTGTAAAATGTACGCAAGAGTTAGAAATGAGGCCCCAGCTCTCTATCTCTTGCCTTTCTGATTGGAAGGGGGTAGCTGCATGCCATTATGGTAACCTGAGTATGGGCGAGTGGGTGTGTCGGGAGAAAAGTAGCAGGCGTGTGGAAAGGAGTGGGTGTGTCGACAGCACTCTGCTATAGGTTAACCAGTTTTGATTGAGCGGTGCTGTATGGAAAGAGATGGGTGAAGTCAAATTAGCCCGGTTCATTAGAAATGGTAGTATGTTAATATTTTGTGGTAGCCAGGCTCAGCAAGGAAAGATTCTGCAAATGGAAAAGCTTAATGGGAAGAAGATTAAATGTCCCTGGTGTTTATACTAGATTGAGGGGAGTCATCACTGGGGTCCCGATATCTACGTCCATAGATGATATTAAAGGAAATGTGAAGGGAGGAAGAGTGATTGAGGCCAAAAGGTTGATCAGTCGGAAAGAGGGTCAAAGAAGTGAAAGCTTATCAGTGCTGCTGAAGTTTGAGAAGGTTTTGCCTGGAAAAGTGCAGATAGGATTCCTTAGTTTCAATGTCAGAGAATTTGTCCCATCCCCATTGTGGTGTTTGAAATGCCATTGAATGGGACATGTAGCTAACTGTTCAGTGTAAAGGAAAGAAAAAACGTGCCAGTGTGGAGGGGAACATGATTACAGTGAATGTGGGTGCAACGTGAAGGTTAAGTGTTGTCATTTTGTGGGGGAACATAGTGCAGCGTGTTTCAGGATGATACAGATACAGTACTGGGGCTTGAGATGTTATTTCTATATTTTTTGTGGGGTATAGGGATTTATTATTAGTAGGGGTTTATTATTTGATTGTAAAAAAAATTATACTTTGTAAAATTGTATGTTTACATTTACATTTACATTTAAGTCATTTAGCAGACGCTCTTATCCAGAGCGACTTACAAATTGGTGCATTCACCTTATGACATCCAGTGGAACAGCCACTTTACAATAGTGCATCTAAATCTTTTAAGGGGGGGGGGGTGAGAAGGATTACTTTATCCTATCCTAGGTATAACTTCTTAGTAGTACAGAATTAGACAGACCATGATTGATTACACACCCCAGCACAGTAGGTGGCGGCATGCACCTTAAACGTTTGTTTGCGGACAGCCCTGAAATCATAGAAGAGTTTGTACTTCTGCTTTTTAACCAGATGATTCTGAGTGTCATTGCACTGTTAGTTTTACACAAATAATTGTACATTTTCAGTTATAAAACTGACGATTGTTTATTTTTGATTACAAGTATTTATGACGCGTTGTATGCTTGTGCTTACTGTGACTATCACTCTGACATTGGCGACTATGTATTGTTGATACTTCCCGCGCCGTTGCTGGACAGTAGTGCTTGTCACGCGGGAGAGAAAGGCACTGTGTCCCGGTGTTGCCGTTCATGCCCTCCCCATTAAGTAGCAACTGTATGTATCAAGATGACATCTAAATGGTTATCAATATCAGTAATTTCTTGTGTAGGCTGCCATCACACTTGAAATGTTTTTTTACACGTTAGCTACCGCCGGCGACAAGACCTAGTCGGAAGCAAGTCGGCTGGCAGGCCGATACAACACCAGCGCACTGGTTACTGGCTTATCGACTCGTCGTGCAACCCAATCAGCCACGCTAAACGTGCTTGAGTGTCAGCAAATCTGCCCAATTAGCCGATTCGCTTTCATATACCCACTCCTTTCGACACACCCACTCGCCCATTCTCCGTTTGCCATACCGGTTTCCAATACACAGTAGTATGTAATAAAACCACTAGAGGGAGGTCTACCTCTATAGTTGATCAACAGAACACAAACAAATCACCGCATTGAAAGCAGACTTCCAGTTCTGGTTCTCTTTTAGTTGAGTGGATGTAAGATTGTCTATTCGCCATGAATAATTTCATTTTTAATTACAGAATATTTTATATTGACCTATCTAATTCACCTGTTAGAAGATCTGAACAATTTCACTAATGAAAGTGTAACAATTGTTGGGGTCCAACTGCTGCATTGGCCCAGGGAAAGGAGAACCAGAGGTGTTGTATGGTGAGGTCTGGCTGCATGGTCCGGTCTGATCAGAAGGTGTATAGAAGAAGCCAGTCTCCTCCCATCAGGCCTGTCAGCTAGTGAGGCATGTCGTGGGAGCAGAGGAAGCCGGACTGCACCGTAAGGCTCGCTGTTTGTGTTTAATCTCATCGCACGTCTGTTAGGTAATATTCCTCCAGCCCAATGACATCTGACAGTACACGTGTGTCTGTACTAGCCCACCTCACAGTCATGAGGACACAGCCCAGCCAAGGGTGTTTACACACCTGCTATCACGGAAAGGACCGGGAGGAAGGAGAGGGGCAATAGGAGGTAGGGAGGGAATGATTTAAAAAAAGAGTTCTATATCTTGAATGGGTCATTGTGATTTTAGCTATACCTTGATAGATTTATTCATTAATTACGAGGACGATTCAAGTCTCTGTGCTTGTCTGTGGTCCAGTACTGTGTGCTCGAGGCCTAGTTTATTTTCAGAGACACTATTTTTAATTTTGTGTCATCTGCACATGCTGCCACATCCAGTTACCTAGGGTGTGGAAAGACCAAAGAGGCTCTAGTGTGTGTATGCGTGCATTATTGCATGAGTATGAGTGCCTTCCAGCTCCAATCACCCAAGAGAGTGTTTGTACTGAAAATGTTCTCCACAGGTGGTCCATACATAATACTGTTATTAACAACTCAATCCTATGTGTCCTATCACTCGAGATCAAACGACTTGACAGGAGGGAAATGTATTATACCAGTTATATAGTACCAAATGAAAAATCCCTCTGGTTCACAGCGCCAAAACTGACCCTCATCTTTCTTTTAAGAGACAAGGCTACTACACACATCTCACTAATACAGATTTATGATGAAATATATGGATCTCTTTAGTATTTCCTATTTGTCCAACTCTCCTATATTTCCTCTTCAATTTAGTTTATTACAAACAGTATCAGACTCATGACCAGAGACATGTAGTGTGTGGATGCTGATGGATGGGGTCAGTCATACCGTAAACAGACACTATCGTCCCTCAGGGCAGAGGTTTGGCCCAGGCCTGCAGTGAAACGCTTCATTTAATGTGTTTCTCCATCCATTGACAGCCAGTATAAAACAATGCAGCCATCATGGCGACACGTGGTTGATTGAGCAATAGCCTTTATCCATGGGGCCGGGGTCAGGGTGAGAGGGGGTTCGGGTTGAGAGGGGCGACAGACAGAGAAACCATGGCGTTAACTGTCCTCATTCGCTTCCTTCTCTCTCTCTCTCTCTCTCTCGAGGAAGATAAAACCACTGGGAGATTACACACGTCGACGGGGCCACTGTTTACGAGGCAGAGAGAGGACAGGAAAGAGGAGATCAGACTATCAGCATGCACCGCAGACACAGATCACTTCCCCTCTTCAGTGAGTCTCTGACAGCCACAGTGTGGTACAGTAAGCAACAGCGGCAGATCAGTACTGCCTCCATGGCAGGAGCGACTGAAAATGTTCCCTTGAGAAGGGGTGAGTTTGTGGGTCATGTCATGGTAGATTTGTCGGGATGATTGTGCTGCCTCCTTCTGACCAGGGGTCCATCAATTTCAATAGGTCTTACCTGGATAAGACAAATCAATTGAATACAGAAAATGGGAGAAATCTGGAGTTAACTGATCTTTTGAACAGATTTTTGACGTTGTTTTATTTTGTTCTAGTTCTGGGATGTTCCCTCTTCCTCTCTGTGTGTGAGTGTGTGGACCCCCAGACACCCAGTAGACCGGAGCTATCCTCAGTTAGAACATAAGTTATGGTTTTGCGGAGTGCTTTTCTTCTGCCTACTAAGGCCGCTCTGGGCCTTTTTCGTTTAAGGACAGAACTTTTAGTATCTTTGGATAACTCTCACACGTTCCGTCTTTGGGGAGGTGGTGAGGAGAGGAGTGAGGGGTTGAGGGAGCGTGGCGCAAAAATTTAGAATATAAACCCTCTCCATTCTGTCGCAAGGTTTTAAACTCTGTTATCTTGGAGTTTTTGCTTGTGTTATTTTCTTTTCTGTGGGTAAGGCTGTGTCCCACCCACCCCTGAAGGCAGGCAGCCAAGCAGATAGACAGAGACAAGCCTCTAACAGATATCAGGGCTGACAACCAGAGGGGTTCCAACAAGCATTCTGTCCTGTGAACACAGACACGCACACATTCTGCAGTCTCAGATTTGTCTGTGAGCAATAACAATTCAGGTCATTTGCACCAGTAGGTAATTTCATGCGGAACAGAGAACTTGACAGAAGCCTACCTGTTTTCTGTCTAAGATAGCATCCCCATGGGGTACACAACATAGATGAGGCTACATGTACCAGGTTAGCTGTTTTAGTTGGGGGTTAACACTGTTGGGAGAGGAAGAGAAGAGGACTCCACCCAGGAGTGATTTTTTAAATGTCCCAGAGGGATAATCTTACTGCACATTCACAGTTACCTTAATTCCCAGAGATGGTCTGTGTACTGGCTGCTGTTCTTAGAGAGATGGGAACTGTAAAGCCCATGTCATTTTATGAGAGTGCTGCTCCTGCTGTTGAAGCCAACTGTCTGCCACAGTGAACGACACAGTAAGTATGGCCATATAACATTATGGAGACCACAGATTACTACTATGGCCGGTTGTCATTTTCATCTGAACACAAGGGATTTGGGTTTTCCTACCAAACACAACTCCATATACGTAGATATACACTACGGTGACAGTGGTGTGTTACGTGACCCTATGGACGCAAAGTGCATGTAACAGTCCTGACCTGTTTTATGTTGTTTTTTATGTGTTTATGGTCAGGGCATGTGTTTTGGGTGGGCAGTCTATGTTATCTGTTTCTATGTTGGTTTTGGGTTACCTGGTATGGCTCTTGATTAGAGGCAGGTGGTTTGCATTTTCCTCTAATTAAGAGTCATATTTAGGTAGGGCGTTCTCACTGTTTGTTTGTGGGTGATTGTCTCCTGTGTCTGTGTTATGTCTTACACCATATGGGACTGTAGCGTTTGTTTGTTTCGTTTCGTTTCGATGTCGTCCGTTTCCTGTACGTAAGTTTATGTTTAGTTATGTAAGTTTATGTTCAGGTTTCGTTTAACGTCGTTTTGTTATTTTGTAAGTTTTGTAAAGTGTTTGTTTTCGTGTCATCAGTTTTCGTATTAAAAATAAAGATGGCATATTTCCCTGACTCCGCATTTTGGTCCGAAGATCCTTCTCTCCTCACCTCATCTGAGGATGAGGAGAGCGACAGCCCTTACAGAATCACCCACCAACAAAATGTGACCAAGCGGTATGGGAATGCTCGACGGAGCAACAAGGATTTCTGGACTTGGGAGGAGATCCTGTCTGGTAGAGGACCCTGGGCGCAAACTGGAGAATATCGCTGCTCTCGTGAGAAGAGTGAGGCAGCCACAGCCCAGGAGCGGTGGTTTAAGGAGGCAGCTAGGAGACGTGGATGGAAGCCGGAGAATCAAGCTCGTAACCGGAATTATGAGGGGACACGTCTTGCACGGAAGCCCGAAAAGCCCGTGAGTAACTCCCAAAAATTTCTTGGGGGGGGGGCTAAAGGGTAGTGGGCCAAGGGCAGGTAGGAGACCTGCGCCCACTTCCCAGGCTAACCGTGGAGAGCGGGAGTACGGGCAGGCGCCGTGTTACGCAGTAGAGCGCACGGTGTCTCCTGTACGAGTGCATAGCCCAGTGCGGGTTATTCCACCTCCCCGCACTGGTAGGGCTAGATTGAGTATTGAGCCAGGTGTCATGAGGCCGGCTCAACGCGTCTGGTCTCCAGTGCGTCTCCTCGGGCCGGCATACATGGCACCTGCCTTACGCATGGTTTCCCCGGTTCGCCTACATAGCCCGGTGCGGGTTATTCCACCTCCCCGCACTGGTCGGGCAACCGGGAGTATTCAACCAGGTAAGGTTGGGCAAGCTCAATGCTCAAGAGAGCCAGTACGCCTGCACGGTCCGGTATTTCCGGCGCCACCTCCCCGCCCCAGCCTAGTACCTACAGTGCCTACATTACGCACTAGGCTACCAGTGCATTTCCAGAGCCCTGTTCCTCCTCCACGCACTCTCCCTATAGTGCGTGTATCCAGTTCAGTGCCTCCAGTTCCGGCCCCACGCACTAAGCCACCTGTGCGTCTCCTAAGTCCTGTACACACTGTCACTTCTCCCCGTACTAGTCCTGAGGTGCGTGCCCTCAGCCAGGTGCCACCAGTGCCGGTACCACGCACCAGGTATAGAGTACGCTTTGAGAGTTCAGTGTGCCCTGTCCCTGCTCCACGCACTAGTAGGAAGGTGCTTATCATTAGCCCGGTGCCTCCAGTTCCGGCACCACGCACCAGGTCTACAGTGCGCCGTATCCGGCCAGAGCCATCCGTCTCCCCAGCGCCATCTGAGCCATCCGTCTCCCCAGCGCCATCTGAGCCATCCGTCTCCCCAGCGCCATCTGAGCCATCCGTCTCCCCAGCGCCATCTGAGCCATCCGTCTCCCCAGCGCCATCTGAGCCATCCGTCTGCCAGGAGCCTGCAAAGCCGCCCGTCTGCCATGAGCCTGCAAAGCCGCCCGTCTGCCATGAGCCTACAGAGCCATCCGCCAGACAGGAGCCGCTAGAGCCGTCAGCCAGACAGGAGCCGCTAGAGCCGCCCGCCAGACAGGATCTGCCAGAGCCGCCCGCCAGACAGGATCTGCCAGAGCCGCCAACCAGACAGGATCTGCCAGAGCCGCCAACCAGACAGGATCTGCCAGAGCCGCCAACCAGACAGGATCTGCCAGAGCCGCCAATCAGACAGGATCTGCCAGAGCCGTTAGTGAGCCATGAGCAGCCAGAGCCGTTAGAGAGCCATGAGCAGCCAGAGCCGTCAGAGCGCCATGAGCGTCGAGAGCCGTCAGCCTGCCATGAGCGTCGAGAGCCGTCAGCCTGCCATGAGCGTCGAGAGCCGTCAGCCTGCCATGAGCGTCGAGAGCCGTCAGCCTGCCATGAGCGTCGAGAGCCGTCAGCCTGCATGGACCTGCCAGAGCCGTCCAAACAGGACCTGCCAGAGTCCTTCAGCCGGGATCTGCCCCTTGTCCCGGTGTTGCCCCTTGTCCCGGTGCTGCCCCTTGTCCCGGTGCTGCCCCTTGTCCCGGTGCTGCCCCTTGTCCCGGTGCTGCCCCTTGTCCCGGTGCTGCCCCTTGTCCCGATGCTGCCCCTTGTCCCGGTGCTGCCCCTTGTCCCGGTGCTGCCCCTTGTCCCGGTGCTGCCCCTTGTCCCGGTGCTGCCCCTTGTCCCGGTGCTGCCCCTTATTCCGGTGCTGGTCCTTATCCTGGTGCTGCCCCTTGTTCTGGTGCTGCCCCTTGTCCCGGTGCTACCCCTTGTCCCGGTGCTGCCCCTTGTCCCGGTGCTAGCTGTTTATTTAGGGGAAGGTAGTGTTAGGGTGGTCAGTAGAAGGGGTAGACAGAAGAGGGGAGTGACTATGGTGGTATGGGGACAGCGTCCTGAGCCGGAACCACCACCGTGGTCAACTGCCCACCCGGACCCTCCCCTGGACTTTGTGCTTGTGCGCCCGGCGTGCGCATCTTGAGGGGGGGGTACTGTAACAGTCCTGACCTGTTTTATGTTGTTTTTTATGTGTTTATGGTCAG
Source organism: Salvelinus alpinus (assembly GCF_045679555.1). Classification (NCBI taxonomy): domain Eukaryota; kingdom Metazoa; phylum Chordata; class Actinopteri; order Salmoniformes; family Salmonidae; genus Salvelinus; species Salvelinus alpinus. The sequence goes on from NC_092089.1 coordinate 70,782,281, forward strand.
GGCATGTGTTTTGGGTGGGCAGTCTATGTTATCTGTTTCTATGTTGGTTTTGGGTTACCTGGTATGGCTCTTGATTAGAGGCAGGTGGTTTGCATTTTCCTCTAATTAAGAGTCATATTTAGGTAGGGCGTTCTCACTGTTTGTTTGTGGGTGATTGTCTCCTGTGTCTGTGTTATGTCTTACACCATATGGGACTGTAGCGTTTGTTTGTTTCGTTTCGTTTCGATGTCGTCCGTTTCCTGTACGTAAGTTTATGTTTAGTTATGTAAGTTTATGTTCAGGTTTCGTTTAACGTCGTTTTGTTATTTTGTAAGTTTTGTAAAGTGTTTGTTTTCGTGTCATCAGTTTTCGTATTAAAAATAAAGATGGCATATTTCCCTGACTCCGCATTTTGGTCCGAAGATCCTTCTCTCCTCACCTCATCTGAGGATGAGGAGAGCGACAGCCCTTACAGTGCACACAAACATAAATGCACCCATATAATGTGTCGTGCCTGTGCACATGGGATTTCCCTATGCTGTTTAGTTGATCTCAGCATTCATAATGTGTTGTATGTAATGTAATCTCTATTACAGTCTCCGCCGGTCCACTGGGAGGTGTCAGGGATTTTGGCCTGCGTGGGTACCCAGAGATGAGACACTGTGGGTGGGCATGATGGATGGCAGGAGTCCCTACCCACCCATGGTTCTCTATCGTCACCCATATCAAGTCTTCATTTACCTTCCTCTTTATAATTTAAATACATCTGCCGTCGCCATGGTATGACGGTGGGTCAGTAATTATGTTCCGGAATGTGAGACTTCTGTGGCAGCCATTGCTGGTGACAATCAGTGCCTCATATGGTCACAATGACATTTGAGTTTAAGTTTAAATTTAAATGACAGGAAATTCCAATGTTATGTTGTTGTCTAGACACATTCAAATTCACCTGTTGACCTCAGACCACACATAAATCCATGTCTCAGACGAATAAAAAACGATTTATAGGTAAACATTGAAATATACAAATAAACATCCACAACAGTTGACAGCTTCTTCCTTTTCTTGCTCTCTCTGTCTCTCTCTGCTCACAGTATGTGTAGGACTGCTCTGTTGGAGGCTAGACAGCAGCTTTTCAGACTGTGATTCACACACACACACATACAAACCTGATCTAGAAAAGAGAGACAGAAGGGGAGGGCTGTGAGGGGGTCCTTAGTGTGGAGGTCAGGGGATGAGAGAGGAGTGTGATGCTCTGTCACGGTGAGAGGACTGGGGCAATGGGAGGCTGTGGGGCTGCATGGTCCACTCATCTCACACGGGGCTGAGCCTGCAGCACCTTGGGTGGATTTTAATGTGTGTGTCCTTGCAGGGTGGGTGGGAGGGAGGGTGCTTGTTAGTGTCTGTCTATGGAGGAGAATCACCCCCGGAGAGAGAGAGAGGGGGGGGGGGGAGGGATATGTTGGGATGAGAGCAGTGGTGGGAAAGAAGAGCAAGAGGGGAGAGAATTTCTTTACTCTGCCAATCACAAGTCATCAGTCACTGATGGAGCTAGCCATGACATATTCACCAGAACCCCACCATACAAACATCAGATATCGTACTTACTCAAATCATACAAATTCTTAAAATATAACATTAAACAGTGCGAGCTGGAAGTTGGAAGGGATAATCAAACTCCTAAAAGAGGAAACAGAATCACTTTAAAATCATTGTGCGGCTCAGAGGACTTGACACTGGCAACCCAACTTCCTTCATGAGCATTATTTTCCATGAACTGTTTGGGCAGGAGAAGCTGTGTCCCATGCAGCTTATGAACATTGCGCACCGTATGGATCAACTCTGCAACTCTTCCGCTTTTTGAAATCAAGCAGCAAATTGTACGCCTTGCAGCAGAGGATCAGCATCTACCCAGACCTGAGTGCTGAACTGTTAAAACAGAGGGAGACCTAGAGCGAGGTGAGATCCCAGCTACGCAAGCTAAACCTGAGATGAGGCTTCATCCACCCGGCAAAACTTATCTTGACCTTCCAGAACACAACACGCACGTTTTCCACTGCCAAGGAAGCTCGGGATTTCTTTGAGAAGCACATCACACCCAACACACAAGGGGACAAGCCGACAGATGGAATCCCTAGACTGGCTCATTATTCAGGTATGCTATCCATGCACAATCATGCAGCCTATGCCGATGATGCTGCCCTCAACATTAGACAATGATGAGGACATCCCCTCATGTTTGGGTACAAGGAACACTATTACCATATTCAATTATATTGCCTATGGTCCAGGACATTTACACAGGGGTGACACCACAGCAATTAATGAACAATGGACAATATATGGAGGTGTCATACGTACTGGGACTGCTTTCTTGTGTGGCTACAGCGCATTGAATCCAGTTGGGCTAAATATGGCAATATACTATACATCTGTAGCTATTCCCTATTACACTGAACAAAAATATAAACACAACATGTAACGTGTTGGTCCCATGTTTCATGAGCTGAAATAAAATATCCCAGAAATGTTCCATACGCACAATTTTTTTTTTTTTCTGTCAAATTTTGTGCACAAATTTGTTTACATCCCTGTTAGTGGGCATTTCTCCTTTGCCAAGATAATCCATCCACCTGACAGGTGTGGCATATCAAGAAGCTGATTAAACTGCATGGTAATTACACAGGTGCACCTTGTGCTGGGGACAACAAAAGTCTACTCTACAATGTACAGTTATGTGCAATTGGCATGCTGACTGAAGGAATGCCAACTGACATTTACATCTTGGCCATGTTCTGTTATAATCTCCACCCGGCACAGCCAGAAGAGGACTGGCCACCCCTCATAGCCTGGTTCCTCTCTAGGTTTCGTCCTAGGTTTTGACCTTTCTAGGGAGTTTTTCATAGCCACCGTGCTTCTACACCTGCATTGCTTGCTGTTTGGGGTTTTAGGCTGGGTTTCTGTACAGCACTTTGAGATATCAGCTGATGTAAGAAGGGCTATATAAATACATTTGATTGAATTTGATTGATGTCCACCAGAGCTGTTGCCAGATAATTGAATGTTCATTTCTCTATCATAAGCCGCTGTCACACCCTGATCTGTTTCACCTGTCTTTGTGCTTGTCTCCACCCCCCTCCAGGTTTCGCCCATCTTCCCCATTATCCCCTGTGTATTTATAACTGTGTTCTCTGTTTGTCTGTTGCCAATTTGTTTTGTTTTATGAAACCTACCAGCGTTTGTTCCCCTGCTCCTGTCTGTTCTTGCTCCTGTTTTCTAGTCCTTCCCGGTTTTGACCGTTCTGCCTGCCCCACCTCTCTGGATTACTGACCTCTGCCTGCCTTTGACCTGTCGTCTGCCTGCCCCTATACTAGAAATAAACGTTTGTTTCTTCGACACTGTCTGCATCTGGGTCATACCTGAAACCTGATAGCCGCCTCCAATGTTGTTTTATAGAGAGGGTATTCTGAGTGGGGAGCGATCCAATGGGTGGGTTTCCCTGTGGGTCCTGCTTTTAATTTTACCAACATTAAAGATAATAATTACATTTTAGAAAAACAATGGCAGTGCTAGCGATTCTCGCTTGGAGTTTGAAAGGCCTTAATAGTCCTATCAAATGTTCCAGCTGTCTTAAAAGTCTTGCAAGAAATCATATTGATATAGAAATGCTCCAAGAAACACACCTGCTCCACAATCACACACAAAGAATAGAGAACAATTTGTACAAACTGTCTGCTTGTTCATCAAGCAACCAGTTTGATGAAGCACATTGGGCCTCTAGTAGCGGAATGCTAACACATTTAGCACAAACTAACAGAGAAATCACCTAGATGCTGTTAGCTAAATACTAATGAGCGAAAACGAACATAAAATAATTGCAAAGACAGGCAAATCCAGCTCTTAAAGTTATAAAAGCATAGTTAGTAGCTAATGTCATTTTCGGTGAGTGTGAAAATTTACAAGCAAATGTGGATTAAAAGACATTGTGCAAATGAACAAAGTTGTGATGCATGCTTTTCCGAAGGAAGAACAGCATGTGTACATGGAGCAGATGGGAGAAGAACGGAGGATAACTCATCCAGAGCTCTTTGTCTTCTGGCAGAAAGCCATTATAAGATATCTGATGGCAAACATTTAGTAGTGAATTGCTTACAGTGTAACTTAATCACCTCTAGTCCGCCGCACAACAGATATAGAACACTATGGACTCTTCCATTGTGCTATTTACAAACAAACACGTGACTGGCTCAATTGTTCTGGGGAACTAATCTCATTGCAACTCCCCTCCAAGTCTCCGACCACTACCTTGTATCCTTTTCCCTCTCGCTCTCATCCAACACTTCCCACACTGCCCCTACTCGGATGGTATCGCGCCGTCCCAACCTTCGCTCTCTCTCCCCCGCTACTCTCTCCTCTTCCATCCTATCATCTCTTCCCTCTGCTCAAACCTTCTCCAACCTATCTCCTGATTCTGCCTCCTCAACCCTCCTCTCCTCCCTTTCTGCATCCTTTGACTCTCTATGTCCCCTATCCTCCAGGCCGGCTCGGTCCTCCCCTCCTGCTCCGTGGCTCGACGACTCATTGCGAGCTCACAGAACAGGGCTCCGGGCAGCCGAGCGGAAATGGAGGAAAACTCGCCTCCCTGCGGACCTGGCATCCTTTCACTCCCTCCTCTCTACATTCTCCTCTTCTGTCTCTGCTGCTAAAGCCACTTTCTACCACTCTAAATTCCAAGCATCTGCCTCTAGCCCTAGGAAGCTCTTTGCCACCTTCTCCTCCCTTCTGAATCCTCCTCCCCCTCCTCCCCCCTCCTCCCTCTCTGCGGATGACTTCGTCAACCATTTTGAAAAGAAGGTCGACGACATCCGATCCTCGTTTGCTAAGTCAAACAACACCGCTGGTTCTGCTCACACTGCCCTACCCTGTGCTTTGACCTCTTTCTCCCCTCTCTCTCCAGATGAAATCTCGCGTCTTGTGACGGCCGGCCGCCCAACAACCTGCCCGCTTGACCCTATCCCCTCCTCTCTTCTCCAGACCATTTCCGGAGACCTTCTCCCTTACCTCACCTCGCTCATCAACTCATCCTTGACCGCTGGCTACGTCCCTTCCGTCTTCAAGAGAGCGAGAGTTGCACCCCTTCTGAAAAAACCTACACTCGATCCCTCCGATGTCAACAACTACAGACCAGTATCCCTTCTTTCTTTTCTCTCCAAAACTCTTGAACGTGCCGTCCTTGGCCAGCTCTCCTGCTATCTCTCTCAGAATGACCTTCTTGATCCAAATCAGTCAGGTTTCAAGACTAGTCATTCAACTGAGACTGCTCTTCTCTGTGTCACGGAGGCGCTCCGCACTGCTAAAGCTAACTCTCTCTCCTCTGCTCTCATCCTTCTAGACCTATCGGCTGCCTTTGATACTGTGAACCATCAGATCCTCCTCTCCACCCTCTCCGAGTTGGGCATCTCCGGCGCGGCCCACGCTTGGATTGCGTCCTACCTGACAGGTCGCTCCTACCAGGTGGCGTGGCGAGAATCTGTCTCCGCACCACGTGCTCTCACCACTGGTGTCCCCCAGGGCTCTGTTCTAGGCCCTCTCCTATTCTCGCTATACACCAAGTCACTTGGCTCTGTCATATCCTCACATGGTCTCTCCTATCATTGCTATGCAGACGACACACAATTAATCTTCTCCTTTCCCCCCTCTGATAACCAGGTGGCGAATCGCATCTCTGCATGTCTGGCAGACATATCAGTGTGGATGACGGATCACCACCTCAAGCTGAACCTCGGCAAGACGGAGCTGCTCTTCCTCCCGGGGAAGGACTGCCCGTTCCATGATCTCGCCATCACGGTTGACAACTCCATTGTGTCCTCCTCCCAGAGTGCTAAGAACCTTGGCGTGATCCTGGACAACACCCTGTCGTTCTCAACTAACATCAAGGCGGTGACCCGTTCCTGTAGATTCATGCTCTACAACATTCGCAGAGTACGACCCTGCCTCACACAGGAAGCGGCGCAGGTCCTAATCCAGGCACTTGTCATCTCCCGTCTGGATTACTGCAACTCGCTGTTGGCTGGGCTCCCTGCCTGTCCCATTAAACCCCTACAACTCATCCAGAACGCCGCAGCCCGTCTGGTGTTCAACCTTCCCAAGTTCTCTCACGTCACCCCGCTCCTCCGCTCTCTCCACTGGCTTCCAGTTGAAGCTCGCATCCGCTACAAGACCATGGTGGTTGCCTACGGAGCTGTGAGGGGAACGGCACCTCCGTACCTTCAGGCTCTGATCAGGCCCTACACCCAAACAAGGGCACTGCGTTCATCCACCTCTGGCCTGCTCGCCTCCCTACCTCTGAGGAAGTACAGTTCCCGCTCAGCCCAGTCAAAACTGTTCGCTGCTCTGGCACCCCAATGGTGGAACAAACTCCCTCACGACGCCAGGTCAGCGGAGTCAATCACCACCTTCCGGAGACACCTGAAACCCCACCTCTTTAAGGAATACCTAGGATAGGATAAAGTAATCCTTCTAACCCCCCCCCCCTTAAAAGAGTTAGATGCACTATTGTAAAGTGGTTGTTCCACTGGATATCATAAGGTGAATGCACCAATTTGTAAGTCGCTCTGGATAAGAGCGTCTGCTAAATGACTTAAATGTAAAAATGTAAATGAACTACGGTAATTTAAAATAACGTGGCAGGAAAAACGAAGAACGCAATCTGCTTTATCTCCTAAGGGATTGCACAAGTTGACTGCAGGTAATACCTTAAAAAGTAGCAAAAAATATTCAAATTGAATGAAAAACTTTATAAATTGTATTGACCGTATTGAAAAACCATTCCGTGGCTTTTCCAAATACCTCAGTATACGCTATATATGGTATATTGCCCAAGCCTAGTTCTCAACAAAACAAATGTTCAGACCAGATAGCAACTACTCTCTCCAGAGTCAAGACAGAACTAAATCTATTGATAAGACAGAGAGCATAATTTGCAATCCAATCGAGTTAATCCAATCGACCCAGTCGTCTACTGGCTAACAAGCTTGAACCTGAATCCTGTACATGTGACAATTAAACACTATGAATCTGAATCAGGTGAATTACTATCAGAAGCCAGACTAATCAACCAAAGATTTTCCAGTTTTTATAAAGAATTGTACACCAAGATAGATGTAATTATTTCTTTAAAGATATAAGAACTCCTCTAAACTGAGGAAGCTGGTTTGCTGGGAGCCCAAATCTCTCTCCATGAACTCAAAAGGGCATCACCCGGTTGGGACGGTATTGGGACGGAGGTCTGTTTAACATTTTTGAACCAATTAGGTCGACTATTACTCTAAATGACTAACATAGCCGTTCACATAGCTTCATTTGGAAGGAATGTAAATACTGCATCCTTCCAAGCACGAAGGATGCCACACAGTGCTCCCACTTTCGCCACCTATTTTTGATAAACACAGATATAAAACTATTTTTAAAAATTCTGTTATCCCATCTCGAAACTTACCCAAATTAGTATTTTCAGACCAAAGCGGGTTTGTTAAAAAACTATTATCCTCAGATAACCCCCGTCGTCTATTACATACTGTATCTTACATCAGAAACTAAAAGCTCCTTGGGCAGTTCTATCTCTCAACGCAGAAAAAGCTTTTGATGGACTAGAATGGTCATATCTTTAGTCGGTTTTGGGACAGATGGGACTTGGCTCCAATTTCATTAATATAATTAAAATACCATATGCTAATCCCTCAGCCATAGTAATAACAGACGATACCTGCTCTGCTCCGTTCAGAATAACTAGAAGTAGCAGGCAAGTCGATCCCAGCTTACATCTCAAGTTATAAAATAAATCTAACCGAATCTGCCCTACTCCCCCTCAAGAACCCGAAAGGGGACCCCATTCCTATTTATGGAATCCCAATAATTTCCCATTTTAAATATTTAGAAATATATATTTCCTTCTTTAAGATAAAACAATTTCCAAAAACTTAAACAGAACGCTCAAATCAATTCAATTCAATCTCAGTAGATGTACTAATTACCCAGTTGCTCTAACTGGCAGAATATCTATTGTGAAAATGAATCTATTGTGAAAATGAATATATTGCCTCGGTTGAATTTTGTGAGCTCAATGGCTTCTCTTCCGACTATTGGGATAAAATCCACAGTGCGTTTTCAAAATGTAAATGTAAAGGTTAGAGATCCCGGATTAAATTAACACATTTACAGAGAGGGAAAGACGTTGGCGGTCTATCTGTTCCAAACTCTAAATTGTATTTCCAAGCATGAAATGCTAGATGAAGATGCGGGAGGAGGGGGGCTAGGAGGGGGGGCATGGTTTCCTGGTGGGGAGGGAAATGGGTTGAGGAGCAGGATCCTTTTTTTGTTTATTTTCCTTGCATAGAGAATTTGACAAAACTGTTGATGGTGCTCTTTGTCTTATGACTAAACAAATGAACATACAGTATCTGAAATAATATGATTTTAAATGTTATACCTCTACCTTTCTGAAAAAATGACAAACTAAAAAAGTTTGTAACGAAAAAAAAAACATTAACTACTCTTAAAAATGAAATGTCCATAATTGGAATTTCAATCGAACTTGCTCTTTTATCTGATACGAAGGAGACTTTTTCCAACGCAGGAATTAGAATTCCATCGTCAGTTCTAGAATTAGCCAAAATCATTTGCATGTCATTCGGTTGCGTTTTCAGCATATTGCAGACAACCTTAGTTTTGGTGCCGCCCGAGTGGCGCAGTGGTCTAAGGCACTGCATCGCAGTTGCTAGCTGTGCCACTAGAGATCCTGGTTCGAGCCGGCTGCGACCCGGGAGACACATGACGGCGCACAATTGGCCCAGCGTCGTCCGGGTTAGGGGAGGGTTTGGCCGGCAGGGATGTCCTTGTCCCATCGCGCTCTAGCGACTCCTGTGGCAGGCCGGGCGCATGCATGCTGACACGGTTGCCAGTGTTACCTCCGACACATTGGTGTGGCTGGCTTCCGGGTTAAGCGGGCATTGTGTCAAAAAGCAGTGCGGCTTGGTTGGGTCGTGTTTCGGAGGACACGTGGCTCTTGAGTCTGTACGGGAGAGACAAGACTGTAACTACCAATTGGATACCATGAAATTGGGCTAAAAATGTTAAAATAAATAATAATGTTGGTATAGTGGTCAGGGCAATTTGTACGCTGAGGTGTGATGGAGGGAGTTTGCGGCAGTTGTCTCTTTCTCCCCCCTTGTCGTTCCCTCTCTCTTTCACATACACATCAATCTTCATTTTTCTACCTGCCAACCCAGCGCTTTTGTTCTTACAAAACAAAATACAGCAGCCGTCCAAATCTCCCTCCTGTCTCTGTACACAGGAACACGGAGCTGAATTCATCTATTTGGGGATCTCTGCAGGATCCAGGATTTAGCCTGAATGGTAAGAGATTGACATGGGGTTTAACTGTAAGATGTTCTTTTGGAATCCAAAGTAATCTCATTTTGGGTATATTTACAGGAAAACGTGTTTGGAAATGTAGGTTTGCTAGATTAGGTATGGAGAGAGGTAACACAGTTCCCCTCAGGAAAATACAAAAATACACGCAAACACACACACACTCCCCAGCTGTAGGCATATCTGTGTGTCTGCATCAGAACTTCATACAGTAGCTCAACCTGAGTGAACCTCAGTTTGACTGAAAGTTACCTCATCTACAGAGCTGTGTGTGTGTGTGTGTGTGTGTGTGTGTGTGTGTGTGTGTGTGTGTGTGTGTGTGTGTGTGTTGTCCTTAGTGCATCATACTTCCTTTTAGGTGGTTGTAGAATTTAACATTACTTTTTTGGATTATGATAATTAGCGGTTATCGGCCTTATTCTGCTCTGCATGCATTATATGGTGTTTTACGTTGTACAAGGAGGATATTTTTGCAGAATTATGCATTCAGTCTCAATTTGGTGTTCGTCCCATTTTGTGAATTATTGCTCTCTCTCTCTCTCTGTCTTAGAAATTAGGTGATGAGGGAGTTATTTGTATGTGTGTGTGTGTGTGTGGGGGGGTTAATGTTCAGTAGCTCATTACTATTACTGTGGGAAGCAGTCCTCTGCTGATAGCTGAGGTAATCAAAGATAGGCTGAGGTATACACACACACACACACACACACACACACACACACACACACACACACACACACACACACACACACACACACACACACACACACACACACACACACGCACAAATGTCCCTGGACTGCTCCACCCTCTCATCTGCTCTCACACTCTCTTTATCCCTCCCTCCCTCCCTCCCTCCCTCCCTGGGGCTGGGGTAGGTCTGTCTGTCACACACAGGGATTACCCCACATAAGGAGGCTGTCTGTCTCTGAGCAAAAAGCATTGGCCATTATTACAATGAAATAAACACACAGAAACGCACTCACACAAACACACAAGCGTCTGCACACACATACCTTACTGTCACGTTCCTGACCTGTTTTCTCTTGTTTTGTATGTCTTTATTGGTCAGGGCGTGAGTGTTGGGTGGGCAGTCTATGTTTTCTATTTCTATGTTGGGTTTTGTGTTCGGCCTGGTATGATTCTCAATTAGAGACAGGTGTGTATCGTTTGTCTCTGATTGAGAGTCATACTAAGGCAGCCAGGGTTTCACTGGTGTTTTGTGGGTGTTTGTTTCCTGTGTTAGCGTTTGGGCCACACAGGACTGTTGCAGGTTAGTCACGTTTGTTGTTTTGTTAATTTGTAGTGTTTGTTGGTTTGTCATTAAAATCATGAATACCTCCTACTCCGCATCTTGGTCCGATCCATGCTCCTCCTCGTCTGAGGAGGAGAACGACAATGACAGCCGTTACACTTACGACACACACACACACACACACACACGCCAAGTCTTATATTCATCAGATGATCTGTGATTTTACGATTATCCGTATCAGTAAAACTGCCCTTTATTACTCTTTATTACTTTATTACTCTTTATTGCTTTATTACTCTTTATTACTCATTATTGCTTTATTACTCTTTATTACTCGTTATTACTTTATTACTCTTTATTACTCAAAATTCCCTCCTTCTCAATCTCTCTCTCTCTCTCTTTCTCTGCCCCTCTCCCCATCTCCCCCCTCTCTCTCTTTTGCTATCTCCCATCTGTCTTCATCTCCCCCTCTCTTTTTCTCTATCCCCATTCCTTCCCACCTTTCTTTCTTTCTCTCCCCTCTCCCTCTTTACATCTTTCTCATGCATCATCTGTGGTGTTGGGGAGGGAGGGAGGGAGTAAATCTTAAGATACAACACATTCTGTCATTTGGCTGGTAAACCCTCCACCACTCATAAACACAGAGCCTTTAAAACACTTTTAAAACATCATCCATATCTGTCTTACACACACACACCACAAACACACGGACACACATGGGCACACAAACACAGTCATAAACACACACAATCCTCTACAATGAAATGATCAGTGATGGTGATTTTGGAACACAAAGATCAACGGTATACACAGAGTATTTCCTATAAACTTAGAGGCTTGGCATATAATACACTCTAATGACTGGGCCTAGAATTGCTGGACAGTCACATCAACTTCTCTAAACATACTGTATACGGCCATGGCTGAAATTGTCTTTCAGTTCTCGGCTATCGATAAGCCCTCTCAGCTCGCTAAGCTACTTTATACGGCATTTATACGGTATTACCATTAGAGGGCTGCTAAGCTTTGAACCATTTAAGTGGTTTGAATAGACAAAAACCTGAAAGGTCCATGAATATCTCCAATAGTGCAGAACCTAACTTTAACAGAACTGGGCCAAATAGAACAGATTGGAGTTGCACAGAGGTAGAACAGAACCAAGGTGATGTCAGAGGTCATAGAAATAGAGCGGACAGAAAAAGCACAGTGGATCAGGATGTTGTTGCATATATAATACTGAGAAATGTTGTGCTGATCCATCATAGGGTTACTGTGTGAGCTTTGATGAACCGCACAGCCATGGCATAGGCGACCACAGGGTTCACACATCTCAAACTGCCGTTTTCATCTCCATAGACTTCACTCAGTTTGCATTTCGAGATCTGAGCAGTGAGGCCTTGCATTTCAAGTGGAACAATTACGCCCTCCCTCTCATGTCCATGCTCTCGCCCTCCACTCTGATGCTGTAGTAATTAATCAGAGGGACAGTGTAGATGGTAGAAGCCAGCAACTCTAGAGAGGAGAGCCCCACGTGCGTAGCTGTCCCAGTGCTCGTTGCACTATTGTGCCCTCAGAAGCACCCTGAAGGCTGACATTCACACCAACAACACAAAGACGGGCCGCAACCCCAGGGGGTAAACTTACCATGCATGTTCAACTTGTCATCACTTCTCACTCGTTCTATCTTCCCCCTCTCTTGTGAAGAAGCTGTGTCACGTTATGGACTCTGAACTCATATACTGCCTTCCACATAGTCCCTCTCTCCCACCATCCTCTCTCTCTTTACCCCTTTCACTGTCTCAGCCAAAGAACATCTCACTCTTACCATTTTGCTTAAATATTCTATTTATCTTGAAGATGGATCAGCAGAACTAAGTGCAACAGAAGTATTGGTATTGGTGAACGTGTTGCAAGACACACGGATGGTCAGGTAGCAGCCAGAGTACAATGTAGAGAGCCCTTGGACATATCATATTTCAGTGGTCTAAGAAGTAACCTTTGGGTCCCTTCTGCTTACGGGGTTGGGGTGCAGCCAGGTCAGATGTCAAAGTCAGCTAAACCCCTCCCGTTACCAACCTCCACGTCCCCTCTTAATAATGGCAGTCAGCACATTCCAATCGTCTGCAGGGACCTCATGATGACAAATTCAGAGTGCTAAAAACGAATTCTAAAAACAGACAGGCACTCTGCCCTGAGCGTTCCTTCTAAAATAAACACAAACACCTTGTGGCTAATATTTCCCCTCACTAAGAGTTATCAAATAGGATTCGGCCAATGTTCCACTTTTATAAGTATTAACAGAACAGCATTTCTTATCTCTTTATCTCTTTCCTGGCTATAAGCCTTGAATGGGGGTTGAATGATAAAATATCAATGAACAAACCTGTGAGATACCAAGATCACTGACAAAATACTTATTTCATCCCAATTCTCTGGGACCCAAAACAGTAATCTAACTCACCCCCATATACACCCAGTCAGCCCATATACACCCAGTCAGCCCATATACACCCAGTCAGCCCATATACACCCAGTCAGAGCATATACACCCAATTAGCCCATATACACCCAATTAGCCCATAAACACCCAGTCAGCCCATATCCACCCAGTCAGCCCATATACACCCAGTCAGCCCATATCCACCCAGTCAGACCATATACACCCAATTAGCCCATAAACACCCAGTCAGCCCATATCCACCCAGTCAGCCCATATACACCCAGTCAGCCCATATACACCCAGTCAGCCCATATACACCCAGTCAGACCATATACACCCAATTAGCCCATATACACCCAATTAGCCCATAAACACCCAGTCAGCCCATATCCACCCAGTCAGCCCATATCCACCCAGTCAGCCCATATACACCCAGTCAGACCATATACACCCAATTAGCCCATATACACCCAGTCAACCCATATACACCCAGTCAGCCCATATACACCCAGTCAGCCCATATACACCCAGTCAGCCCATATACACCCAGTCAACCCATATACACCCAGTCAGCCCATATACACCCAGTCAGCCTATATCCACCCAGTCAACCCATATCCACCCAGTCAGCCCATATCCACCCAGTCAGCCCATATACACCCAGTCAGACCATATACACCCAATTAGCCCATATACACCCAGTCAGCCCATATACACCCAATTAGCCCATATACACCCAATTAGCCCATAAACACCCAGTCAGCCCATATCCACCCAGTCAGCCCATATCCACCCAGTCAGCCCATATACACCCAGTCAACCCATATCCACCCAGTCAGCCCATATCCACCCAGTCAGCCCATATACACCCAGTCAGCCCATATCCACCCAGTCAGACCATATACACCCAATTAGCCCATAAACACCCAGTCAGCCCATATCCACCCAGTCAGCCCATATACACCCAGTCAGCCCATATACACCCAGTCAGCCCATATACACCCAGTCAGACCATATACACTCAATTAGCCCATATACACCCAATTAGCCCATAAACACCCAGTCTGCCCATATCCACCCAGTCAGCCCATATCCACCCAGTCAGCCCATATACACCCAGTCAGCCCATATACACCCAGTCAGCCCATATCCACCCAGTCAGCCCATATACACCCAGTCAGCCCATATACACCCAGTCAGCCCATATACACCCAGTCAGCCCATATACACCCAGTCAACCCATATACACCCAGTCAGCCCATATACACCCAGTCAGCCCATATACACCCAGTCAGCCCATATCCACCCAGTCAACCCATATCCACCCAGTCAGCCCATATACACCCAGTCAGACCATATACACCCAATTAGCCCATATACACCCAGTCAGCCCATATACACCCAGTCAGACCATATACACCCAATTAGCCCATATACACCCAATTAGCCCATAAACACCCAGTCAGCCCATATCCACCCAGTCAGCCCATATCCACCCAGTCAGCCCATATACACCCAGTCAACCCATATCCACCCAGTCAGCCCATATCCACCCAGTCAGCCCATATACACCCAGTCAGCCCATATACACCCAGTCAGCCCATATCCACCCAGTCAGCCCATATCCACCCAGTCAGCCCATATCCACCCAGTCAGCCCATATACACCCAGTCAGCCCATATACACCCAGTCAGTCCATATACACCCAGTCAGCCCATAAACACCCAGTCAGCCCATATCCACCCAGTCAACCCATATCCACCCAGTCAGCCCATGTCCACCCAGTCAGCCCATATACACCCAGTCAGCCCCTCTCCTATCCAATTCATGTCCATATGAGTAGTCCAGGTTGATCTTATCTTAGGCTATATGGGATATTTATTAGGTAAGAGCAAAAAAATCACAGGAAGAAGAGGACAGCAGTGTGACAACAACAGCTACAACAGAGGAGGACTCTGACTGTGGGGTGGGGGGGGTATGTTCAGTATACAGTAACAATGATAATTCATAGAAAAACATAGATGCACGGACTAACTCTCTAACATGACAGGCAGTTTAGTTCAGTTACTTACAATATCGACTGTCTGGCCTGAGGGCTTCCATATACCATGGTCTTTATGCCTAATTAGTAAAACCACATTATGTTTCAATCAATATCAACAGGAAGAATATCTTGATCTTTAGTCATAATAACCTCCCTGGGGTTGTTGTGTTCTCCATGTAACCTTTACATTTAGGTTAGATATCATCACAACAGACAGACACAGAGATCCTCCATGTTAATGTAACACCACCATATCCATTCCCCTATATGCAGCACAGATACATTTATGTCATATAAACTGATTACACCTACTAATGATAACAGATGGATAATGGATCAATAATGGATCTACAGTAATTCTCCAATATATGGTGGGATTACGTGTCCATATTAGCACAGGCCCAGTCTCAGCAGGAGTTGTTTCAGGCTAGCAGCCAGTGCAGTTCTTCAGTATCCACTTGTCCAGTTGCTTGTTTCAATAGCTCTTGTTGTTTCAGGTTGTTGCAGGCCGATTCCTCTTCTAACGTGCAGGTGAGTCTTACATGACGATGTCACTATTCTGTCTATGAATCATTCCAGGTTTTCACAGTGGCACCGTCAACGTCAAGCAGTTACTACCGTGACAACAATGTCAACTGGGACCAAGAGAACACATCACTTCTACAACCGTGACAGAGTTAGATGCTATTTAGCTTCGACCATCAAAAAGTAAACGGTGTGTACATACAAACTTACAATACAGTGAAAGTAAAACAGTCAAAAAACAATAAGAAGCTCATAAAGTCACAGTGAAACATCTCTGTATATAGACAGTTACCTTAACCACACTACATAATGCTGACAACAGTCCAGAACGTCCAAGACAGTTCAAAGTTCTAAAGGTCGTGGATTGGAGGTCCAGGAATCCAAAGTTCAAACGGCGAGTTGATATTATAATGAGATATCTGGATGGCAAGGCAACACACAGGAACAACCTCAGTTAAGCTGGATCTAAGGAGAGGAAAGGGACTATGGACAACCCTTGCATTGATACATCTACAGTATACATCTATTTACATGAAATCAATTTTTCTCAAATATACTCCAGAGTAATCTGGATAGAACATAAGGTTGGTTTCCCATACACAGAGAAAGCCTAGTCGTGTACTAAAAAGCATGGTAAGTGGTTCTTAGTCCGGGCCTAGGCTTAATCTGTGTCCGGGAAACTGGCATATATGGTTGAACATATTGACACTATTTCTTTAAATAGTCCTTGGTGACGGCCTCTAAGAAGTTGGGAGCAGACATGAGAATGGTGAAGGTGCCGACGATGGAGAAGAGAGTGAAGGCCACCAGACACAGTCTGTCCACCACGGCAGCAGCAAACTTCCACTCGCTGCAGATCGCCACTTCCTCATCCTGGTCCCTGAAGCGCTGGGCAATATACGACACCTCCTCCAGGATCTGAAGGACCTCCGGAGGAGGAGTAAAGATCAACCCCCTTCCTCCTCCTCCAGCACCTCCCCCTGGGGGCTCAGCCTCCTCGCAGGGGGTCCCTTGGGCCCGCCCCCCCAACGCCACGCCTGAATCACTGGAGGGGGGGCAACGGGGGCTCTCCATGGCATGGTAGCTGAAGTAGAGGCTCATGCTGCCGTTGGAGGTGCCGGTGGGGCATGTGGCGCAGGGGGCCTGGGAGAGGGGCGTGGTGAGGCCCGTCATGGTGCCCATGGGTCCCATCTCGATGGAGCTGGCGCTGGAGTGGTGCTGTGGAGTGTGGCGGTATTTGTAGCCTGCTGGTTTACGCTCCTCGCCTGGCTGTTTCATACGCAGGAACCAAGCACACCAGTTCAACAGCACTACCCTGACCTAGAGAGAGAGAGAGAGGGATGGAGAGGGGATTGAGACTGCAACACACATATACACACAATATGTGATGGTTGATGAGTGATGTGAATGACAATGATGACGACGACAACGATGATGACAACAATGATTACGACAATGATGTGGACGAAGACGACGATGATGACAACAATGATGAGGATGAAGATGACGATGATGATGACAACAATGTGATTACGAAGACGACAATAATGAGGACGAAGACAACGATGATGACAACAACGATGAGGATGAAGACGACGATGATGATGACAACAATGATGAAGATGAAGACGACGATGATGACAACGATGATGACAACAATAATGAGGATGAAGACGACGATGATGACAACGATGATGACAACAATAATGAGGATGAAGACGACGATGATGACAACGATGATGACAACAATAATGAGGATGAAGACGACGATGATGACAGCAACGATGAGGGTGAAGACGACGATGAGAACGAATACGACGATGATAACAACAATGATGATGACGATGATGACAACAATGATGAGGACGAAGACGATGATGACGATGTGGACGAAGACGACGATGATAACAACAACAAGAATGATGAGGGATATGATGAAGATTGGGAGCGGGACTCACCCATCTGGGCATTTTTCCGCCCTGAGGGTCATGGTGATGAAACTGCAGGACCAGAACAGTCACCACTACAGACAGACCCACTATCATCATGGTGCTGGCAAAGTACTGAGCTACAAAACACAAACCACAAACAGATCAAACATTAACACCGTGACATCATACATCACACAGACACTGACCAACAGAAGGGAGAGACGGTGCATCCAAAATGGCACTGGGCAGGGTCTGTTCAAAAGCAGCAAACTAAAGAGGGAATAGGTTGCCATTAGGACACAGCCAGAGTCTTGTCTTCGTAGTTGTAGTGTGGTTTCAGTTGAATGTGTCTTTGTATATCAGTGGAAAATCAAGCAGCCCGATAATATAACACTTTGGTAAAACACCGCCGAGGGTGGGGGCAAACACCGCCGAGGGTGGAGGCAAACACCACCGAGGGTGGAGGCAAACACCACTGAGCTTAAGAGCACATCATGGATGTGTTCTCTCAGGGGAGGGACTGAAGGAAGGAAGGGAAGAAGGGAGAGAGGGAAGGGAGCTCCACTCCACTCGAGCGTTAACTCAACACTGCTCTTTCCCAAATATCTCAGCTATGTAACTGTCTCACAGGCCAGACACACCCCTTCCCTCTCTCTGTTAGCAAACAACCGCTAAATGCTTCAGACATGAACAAACGCTAGCAGGAGGCTAGCAGGGCAAAGGGCACATGACCCACTGTGCGATCAGGGGTACGGATGATCCCTGGTCGGCTTATGAGGAGGAGGCTGGGAAGGAGTAGGGATTCATATTTTCCAGAAAATCTACCAAGTTTCAATACTGGGAATACTTCATATTTATCACGGGAATCCCAGGAAATACCGCAAAAATCAGAAGTGGCCATTCAAAGCATTTTTTTTTTTTTCAATTTAAAGTTTTATTAAGTTTTCAATCAACCAACCAAACACATTCCACATTCACAGATGTGACAGACTTAAAAAAAAATATATATATATTAATAATAATAATTTAAAAAAAAAATGTATATATACATATATACATACATACATATACATACATACACACATACACACAAATAATAATTATAACAAAATTTAAAATATAGAACTTGCAGCAGCACTATCAAGGTTCTTATTAGCTATTTCCAGCCTTAGCTGAGATGACGAGCCAATGATTAGTTTTTAGATTTTACAGCACCTTACACAACACGCATCTGCTCACCTCCCCGATCCCCCCCATTCACTCTGTCCAATTTGAGATATAGTGGAGTAGTGGAGACCAGAGTCTATCAAACTTGGGCTGTCTCTTGTGGAGGTCATAAGTGAGTTTTTCAAGAGGGAGAAAGTCAACAATCTGGTCAATCCACATTTTAAATGTAGGAGAGGTACTAGAGGCCCACAATAGAAGGATACATTTCTTAGCAAAGTATGTAATGGTCATGAGCAAATTTTCTCTGTCAGGATCAAGAACAAAGTCCTGCTGGGCATTAAGAAGATAGAGACACGGGGTCATATCAAACTGTACATCTAGTATTTTCTGTGCAGCAGTATGTATAGATTGCCAAAATCTGGCAATCTCTCTACAGCTCCAAAATACATGCATATAGGTTCCACTTTCAGAGGTACATCTTTTACAGTTAGGAGAAATGTCTGTTTTCATTTTATGGAGTCTCAAGGGAGTGTAATAAAATTTGTACAAAAATTTGTAATTCGATTCTTTCATTTTTACATTAGTAGAGGAGCAGTATACCCTGTCGCAAACCTCCGCCCATAACTCATCACTGATAGTCAGACCAAGGTCCTTTTCCCAGATTATTTTCAAAGGAGTAAAGGAGGAGCCTCCTTTCTCAGAAAGGAGTCTATAGATATAGGATATTTTGCCTTTAATGGATTGTGCTGTGACAAGAAGGGTTTCAACTTCGTTCAACTGAGTTCTAAACCTCCTCTTGGAAGTAAATGAGGAGATGACATGTCTAATTTGAAGATATTTAAAAAAATGGGATCTTGGCACATTGAATTCACTGCAGAGCTCTTGAAAGGATTTCAGTGTAGTGGTCTTCTGATGAAATAGGTCTGAAAAGGTCCTGATTCCTAGAGTATGCCAAAGATTAAAGTTGGCATCCCTCAGGGCTTTTGGCAAGTCTGGGTTGCCTACTATAGGCGAGTGAGAGCATATTTGGGAGGAGATGCCCAGGTATTTCTTACAGTCCCTCCACGCTAGTAGGGTGCTGTAAATCACAAATGTTTTGGCTATGTTGCCCACTTCACTAAAGTTATTAATGAATATAGTTGAGCTTAGTGGCAATGAACCACAGGATTGGGCTTCTATCTGGATCCACGTTGACTCTTGTCTGTTTGTGATCCATGTTAGCATGTTGCGGATTTGGGCAGACCAGTAGTACAATTGAAGGGAGGGAAGGGCAAGACCGCCCTTAGATTCAGGTTTCGATAGAGTGGAGAGCTTGATCCTAGGTTTTTTATTGCCCCATATAAATTTGGTGATGCTTTGGTTAATTGTTTTGAAAAAGGAAGCTGGGAGATAGCATGGGAGCATCTGAAATAAATAGTTCAGTCTAGGGAGGATGTTCATACAGATTACATTAATTCTTCCTACTAAGCTAATTGGGGGGAGATCCAGGTTTGGAGGTTGTTTTTGATTCGATCCAGGAGTGGAAGATAATTTTCCTTGAAAAGCCTATTCAGATCTGGTGTTATGAATATCCCAAGGTATTGAAACCCCTGTGTCTTCCATTGGAATGGGCATAGTGTCTTCATAGAACTGGTGAGTGTAATATTGAGAGGGCAGACAGTGGATTTGTTAAAATTAATCTTATAACCTGAAAACGTGCCATACTGAGCAATTGTGTCTAAAATGGGAGGAAGGGATTTCTCAGGGTTGGATATGTAGAGCAAGACATCATCCGCGTAAAGCGAAATCTTGTGCTGCAGGCCGCCTGCAGGAACACCTGTAATACTTGGATTGCTCCTTATCAACTCTGCCAGAGGCTCCGCCCCCAACAAGTAGAGCAGGGGGGATAGCGAGCACCCTTGTCTTGTGCCCCGTCCCAAAGGGAATCTGTCAGAGTTCAGTCCGTTAGTAGTCACCATGGCATTTGGATGAGAGTATAGTGATTTGATCCATTTAATAAAGTTTGGGCCCATATTGAACTTTTCTAAGACTGAGAACAGAAAGCTCCACTCCATCCTGTCGAACGCCTTCTCAGCATCCAGTGAAGCCAGCAGGACAGGGGTCTTCTGTGCGTTTACTTGATCAATAATATCAAAAAGACGGCGAATGTTATCAGAAGAGTATCTGTCTCTAATAAATCCAGTTTGGTCCGCTTTTATTATTTTGGGAAGAAGAGTGTTTAGTCTTTTGGCCAGCAATTTGGTAATTATTTTGTAGTCGAAATCCAACAAGCTTATGGGCCGGAAGGAGGAGCAGGATAGGGGGTCCTTGTCTTTTTTGAGCAACACTGTAATGCGAGCTGTGTGCATTGAGTCTGGGAGAACTCCGTTTTTGCAAAAATCCTCCAGCATTGGCATGAAAATAGGGCTAAGCTGGGGCCAAAAAGCTTTGTAGAACTCTCTGGGGAATCCATCTGGGCCTGGGGACTTGTTAGGTGGCATGGAGGTAATTGCCTCCAGGATCTCCTCAGGAGTGAAGGGGGAGTTGAGATCTTCTTGGTCGGTCTCTGATAGTTTAGGTAGCGAGATTCCCTCTAGGAAGGACTGGAGTTCTGCCTCCGTGTGTTTTCTCTCAGAGGTATATAGTTTGCAGTAAAAATCATGAAAAGTTAAATTGATCTTTTTTGGGTCATATGTGACCTCGTCCTCTGCTGTTCGGATAGCCATAATTGTACGCTCTGACTGCTCTTTTTTTAATTGATAAGCAAGCAATCTACTAGGCCTATTGCTATACTCATGGTATTTCTGTTTAGTAAAGAAAACTTTTTTTTTAATCTCCCGAGTATAGTCCAAATTCAGTTTGGCTTTGGCTGCTTTAAGTTGACTCCAGGAGGTGCTGTCTGGGGATTGTTTATGTACTTTTTCACAGCGTTCCAGCTCCCTCTCCAGATCTAGCCTGTGTGCTTCCATTACTTTTTTCTTAGAGGAAGCATATGCAATTAGCTGCCCTCTTAGTGTGGCTTTAGCAGCGTCCCACATTGTGGCCGGAGAAACAGGAGAATCTTTGTTGTCTTGTGTGTAGTTGTCTATCCATGTAGTTACCAATGTATGGAATGCTTCGTTTGATAGCATGGAGGTGTTGAATTTCCAGCTCTTTGACCTCGGGATGTTTTTGCAGAGGTCAAAGCGGAGGTGGACAAAGGCGTGATCCGAAAGCGCTATGGGTCCGATTCTACACGTGGCTGAATTTATGAAACTCTTTGGGATAAAAATGTAATCTATACGGGAGTAGGTGTTATGGACATTAGAGTAGTATGTATAGTCCATAGATGAGCTATTAGTCTCTCTCCAGATATCTATCAGTCCCATCTCTTTAGTAAGAGAGTTCAACATCTTTGCAGATCTAGGATTTGTGGTGGGGACTTGAGATGATTTGTCTAGGGTTGGGTTCAGGGTACAATTAAAATCTCCGGCCAACACTCCAAAGGAAACACAATGCTCATTGAACAGGGTTATCATTTTCGACATAAAAGCAGGAGTATCTGTGTTAGGGGCGTATATGTTTAAGATAGTAATTGGTTGCCCATACAGTGACCCAGTTATCAAAATAAATCTCCCCTCCGGATCAGATATGTTTTTGTCAATTATGAATGGAACATTCTTATGGATAAGTATGGCTGTGCCTCTACTGTTGGATTTGAAAGATGAGAAATACACCTGTCCCACCCAAGCTCTGCGGAGTTTGGCATGTTCAGCATCACAGAGGTGTGTCTCTTGCAATAGCGCGATGTCTGCTTTTTCCTTTTTTAGAGCACATAGTATCTTTTTCCGTTTTATTGCATGACCTAGACCATGGCAGTTCCATGTCAATAGATTTAAGGTACTAGTCATCGTCATCGAACAGTAATCGAACTTTAGTGCAAGTCATCTCTGGGTAAAGGTGGATAGTAGTTACAGCTGCGTTCACATAAAAGGAAAATACATGGTTTACATAAAATAACAGTCTCTGAACACCCCAGCCGAGTTCCCAAACAACTCGACATATCCCGTTGGATCTATTACCTCCCCGCTCAGTCACAATTCTGTGTTCCAACAACAACAAAAAAACCGGGAACAGTTAGCAACGCACAACGTCTCCCCCTCCCCACCAAAGAAATGCCTCATCCTCTCCGCCCCGCATTGGGTAAATGACAACGTAGCCCCCGTCCAGACCACATTAAAAATGGGAGAAAATAAAATCAATATGCCAGCCTACATATAGTAGGCCTAGGTTATGATATGGAGCCTATCCCTCTCAGTTAAAGGAACATAAATATAGATTAGACGGCTATAATGACATTTAGCAGGGCGGGTGGGTCTTTGGATATCGGCTATATGTTGTCTTACCTCCTTTAGTAATAATAGTAATCGTATTTAGTCATTGGTCCATTTCTCATTGACCGGGGTTGTCTTTCAAAAAACGTTTTGCCTCTTCGGGAGTTTTGAAGTGTCGCAGGGCTCCTTGGTGAAGAATCCTGAGCTCGTTTGGGTATTTGAATCCCCTAAAGATGCCTCGGTCAATGGAGCATTTCTTCACCTCGTCAAACTCTCGGCGCTTTCGGCGTATTCCAGCTGACAGGTCCTGGAGTAAGGTGAGTTTGGCGTTTCCCACTGTAATGGTGTTGGTTTTCGCCGCCTGTAGGACTCGTTCCTTGTCGGTGAATCTCAAGAAACGTATGGTGATTGGGCGCGGTGGTTGTCTGGCTGCTGGTGGGGGCCTCAGTGCTCGGTGAGCTCTCTCGAGTTCTATGGGTCTGTCGGTGGACAGGTGGAGCCACTCGGGAAGTTTGTCTTGCAGGTAGCGGATCAGTGGCATGTTTCCCTCTTCTTTTTCGCCCAGATTTAATAGAACACAATTATTCCTTCGCCCCCTGTTTTCCAGGTCCTCTGTTTTCTCTTCCAGCTGCTCTATTTTTTTTTAGCATATGCTATTGTTTCCATGGCGTTTGTCAATAAGTTTTCCGTGGATAGGATTCGCCCCTCTGCCTCGTCCAGGCGCCCCGCGTTTATGGTTATCTTGTTGTTTATGTCAGGCAAAGCATTTTCCAGGATTGTCACCTTGCCCCTTATCGCACTGAGCTGAGCGTTAATGGCATCTAGTTTAGTGTTGAGTTCTGTACGTTGGGATCTCAGCTCAGAAAAGATGTCTTCGACAGAGTGCGAGGTTGGCCTTCGTTGGGCCTCGGGGGGGAACGGGTCCTCTTGCTCCTGGCTAATGGCGCTAGCTTTTTCTGAAGCTAGCTGCTTCTTGGAGGCTTTTTCCGTCGCTAGTGCTCCAGTCCGGGTAAAAATGTCACCTGTAGTGTCGCCTTTTGTAGCCGCCATGACTTTTTGACTAAAGCTAAATGAGTTTAAACTTGAAGTGGAGGTAAGATTAGGAATTGGAAACTACTTGTGCGGAGCTCCTAGTTCATGCGGCCATCTCGTTCAGGGGTCACGTGATCCCCTCCATTCAAAGCATTTTTTAAAAATGATATGGTCACTGTGCCAGGGTTCTCCCCAAATAAGAGGGGCGCTGCACCACATTGCCGGCTTGGCTGCGCCACTATGTAAAGATTTCAGAGCAAATGAAACTGATATTTAGTAATGATAAAGTAACTATCGCCAATGGCATTGTTATGAATTGCGAAACAGGCCGTTCATAAATGCAGAGCATTATCATGTTCCTCAATTAATTCAGCCCATTTCAGCAGTAGGCTGAACACAGAGCGCGCTCAGGGCACCCGGAGCACACAACGAGTATAGCGTTGTCGAATTATACAAATTTTGTAACGGCAGTCAAACAAAAGTCAAAGGACCAAAGTTGCTAAGCTTTCGAGATAACATACTTCAACGAATGACAAAATATCTCCTATATTTGGCAAAACCTAGTTGATGATTATACAGATAGATATCTACAGATAGATAGATATACAGGTAGAGTCCATGGTAGAGTCCATGCCCACGAGTAATTGAGGCTGTTCTGAGGGCAAGGGGGGGAGGGGTGGAACTCAATATTAGGAAGGTGTTCCTAATGTTTTGTATACTCAGTGTAGTTTAAATATCAAGGTATCTTAAAGGGGGACTAGCTGCTCTATGTAAAGCTGAAGGATTACAGATTCCGCGATATAAATCTTAGTGGTGTGAAGTACTTAAGTAAAAATACTTGAAAGTACTACTTAAGTCGTTTTTTGGGGTACCTGTACTTTACTTTACTATTTATATTTTTGAAAACTTTTACTTTTACTTCACCACATTCCTAAAGAAAATGCTGTACTTTTTCCTCCATACACTTACCCTGACACCCAAAAGTACTCGTTACATTTTGATTGCTTAGCAGGACAGGAAAATGGTCTAATTCACACACTTATCAAGAGAACATCCCTGGTCATCCCTACTGCCTCTGACCTAGCGGACTCACTAAACCCACATGCTTAGTTTGTAAATGATGTCTGAGTGTTGGAACGTGCCCCTGGCTATCAGTAAATAAACAAAAAAACAAGAAAATGGTGTCGTATGGTTTGCTTAATATAAGGAATTTAATACTTTTACTTTTACTTTTGATACTTAAGTATATTTTAGCAATTACATTTACTTTTGATACTTAAGTATATTTAAAACCAAATACTTTTTGACTTTTACTCAAGTAGGAATTTTACTGGGTGACTTTCACTTTTACTTGAGTCATTTTCTATTAAGGTATCTTTACTTTTACTCAAGTATGACAATTGGGCACTTTTTCCACCACTGAGAAATGTAAAGGTCATTTGCGATTGAGCCGACATATGCAGCGTCTACCATGAATGCAGTCTCCGTGAATGCAGTCTCCGTGAATGCAGTCTCCTTATACTGTTTGCTGATCACACATTCCCTACCGAAGCTCTCATATGGGCACCAAGTACGAGACAGCGCAGACAAGCCCGGGAAATGTTACAGCGGTATTTTGACATGCATAGGCGAGAGATGTGCTTTGATAATTCAACCTATGGATTACAGAATAGAGTTAGGAAATGTCATGTGAGACAGGAGTCAGGATTTAGGGTTTCAGTGGGATTGGGACTGGATAGGAAAATAGCCTAGGATTTAGGACAGGAGATACCTATGTAGTGAACTGTTCATAGGCCTATCAAATTTGAAGGGTCACAGTGACAGCTCAAAGAGGCTCTGGTTATTTTAGATAAAGGCTTCCATAAAACAACCTGTTTGGATAATGTGCTATTTTATTTTTCGTTAATCTTCTGCTGCGCATGTTGTGTATTTTGTGGAATTGCATTAGTGCCACATTGGAGAATATTAGCACCGCATCCCGGGATCCCGGTTTCCCGTGTTAATCCCTAGGAAGGAGTATTGAAGAAGAGGAGGAAATGGAGAAGACAGAGGAAGAGTATGGTGAAGAGGAGGAGGAAGAGGAGGAAAATACTGAAGTAGAACAAAAATTAAGATGATAAGTACGAGAAAGAGGAGGTCGAGACAGGAGAAGAGTGGGATTCTAATTAGGAGGAAGAGTTGGATGAAGAAACCAGATAGGAGCACTGCCAGAGGGTGTAATCCAGCAGAGTGGAGGTGGGAAGTGCAGAGATGACCCTACATAGTGCTGACTAACACTGCCCTTTCACTTATAATTCTACACAGCCCATGCCCATCTGAGCCTGTCAGCATCTTCACACACACACACACACACACACACACACACACACACACACACACACACACACACACACACACACACACGAAAATGAGATGAAGCAGAGACAGAGAGACGAGAGACAAGAGAGAGAGAGATGAGAGAGAGACGAGAGATGAGAGTGATGAGAGACGAGAGAGACATACGAGAGAGACGATAGAGACGAGAGAGAGAGAGAGAGACGAGAGACAGAGACGAGAGAGACGAGAGAGAGATGAGATATGAGAGCGAGACGAGAGAGAGAGAGAGAGATGAGAGATGAGAGATGAGAGAAAGACGAGAGAGAGAGAGACAGAGACGAGAGAGAGACGAGAGAGAGAGAGACAGAGACGAGAGAGAGACGAGAGACGAGAGCGATGAGAGAGACAAGAGAGACATACGAGAGAGACGATAGAGACGAGAGAGAGAGAGACGAGAGACAAAAACGAGAGAGAGAGACGAGAGAGAGATGAGATATGAGAGAGAGACGAGAGAGAGAGATGAGATATGAGAGAGAGACGAGAGAGAGAGAGAGACAGAGACGAGAGAGAGAGAGACGAGAGAGAGAGAGAGAGACAGAGACGAGAGAGAGACGAGAGACGAGAGCGATGAGAGAGACGAGAGAGACATACGAGAGAGACGATAGAGACGAGAGAGAGAGAGGGAGACGAGAGACAGAGACGAGAGAGAGAGAGAGACGAGAGAGAGATGAGATATGAGAGAGAGACGAGAGAGAGAGATGAGATATGAGAGAGAGACGAGAGAGTGAGATGAGAGACAGACACACACACACACTCCTCCCAGGCCTCCACTCCATGAAAGTGATGTGATGGGCTGAACTTGTGAGCACTATCATGAGTGTCTCATCACAGCAGCGGAAGCCTTTAAACTTCTCTCTCTCAGAACGTTACCCACTAAAGGTTACTCATCTCACGCCATCCATCCATTTATCAATCCTGCCTTCTGTTCTGCTCGTCTTCCTCTCCTCACAGGGAGCCTGGCTTGTCACGACCCACTAATAATGTTGCCAGTATCATCCTCAATGTCAGCCTGTTCCGACACCACCCTGCTCAAACATGACATTAGGGTATTGAGACTGACATTAAAGACATGTACAGTGAATTTGGAAAGTCATTCATAGCCCTTGACTTTTTCCACAGCCTCATTTTGAAATGGATTAAATCGTTTTTCCCCCCTCATCAATCAACACACTATACCCCATAATGACAAAGCAAAAATTGTTTTTTGAGAAATATTAGCTAATTTATAAAAATAAAAAATATATATATTTACATAAGTATTTAGACCCTTTACTCAGTACTTTGTTGAAGCACCTTCGGCAGTGATTACAGCCTCGAGTCTTCTTGGATATGACGCTACACGCTTGGCACACCTGTATTTGGGGAGTTTCTCCCATTATTCTCTGCAGATCCTCTCAAGCTCTGTCAGGTTGGATGGAAAGCGTCTCTGCACAGCTATTTTCAGTTCTAGGAGCAGGTTTTCATCAAGGATCTCTCTGTACTTTGCTCCATTCATCTTTCCCTCGATCCTGACTAGTCTCCCAGTCCCTGCCGCTGAAAAACATCCCCACAGCATGATGCTGTCACCACCATGCTTCACTGTAAGGTTGGTGCCAGGTTTTCTCCAGACGTGACGCTTGGCATTCAGGCCAACGAGTTCATTCTTGGTTTCATCAGACTAGAGAATCTTGTTCCTCATGGTCTGAGTGTCCTTTAGGTACCTTTTGGCAAACTCCAAGCGGCTGTGATGTGCCTTTTACTGAGGAGTGTCTTCCGTCTGGCTACTCTACCATAAAGGCCTGATTGGTGGAGTGCTGCAGAGATGGTTGTCCTTCTGAAAGGTTCTCTCATCTCCACAGAGGAACTCTGGAGCTCTGTCAGAGTGACCATCAGGTTCCTGGTCACCCTGACCTAGGCCCTTCTCCCCCGATTGCTCAGTTTGGCTGGGCAGCCAGCTTTAGGAAGAGTCTTGATGGTTCCAAAATTCTTCCATTTAAGAATGATGGAAACCACTGGGTTCTTGGGGACCTTTTTTTGCTACCTTTCTCCAAGTCTGTGCCTCGACACACTTCTGTCTTGGAGCTCTACGTACAATTCCTTCGACATCATGGCTTGGTTTTTGCTCTGACATGCACTGTCAACTGTGGGACCTTACATAGACAAGTGTGTGCCTTTCCAAATCATGTCCAATCAATTGAATTTACCACAGGTGGACAATCAAGTTGTAGAAACATCTCAAGGATGATCAATGGAAACAGGATGCACCTGAGCTCAATTTAGTCTCATAGCAAAGGGTCTGAATACTTATGTAAATAAGGTATTTCTGTTTTTATTTTTTTTATAAATTTGCAAAAATGTCTAAAAACCTGTCTTCGCTTTGTCATTATGGGGTATTGTGTGTAGATTGATGAGGGTAAAAAATTATTTCATCAATTTTAAAATAAGGCTGTAATACACTGCTCAAAAAAATAAAGGGAACACTTAAACAACACAATGTAACTCCAATTCAATCACACTTCTGTGAAATCAAACTGTCCACTTAGGAAGCAATACTGATTGACAATAAATTTCACATGCTGTTGTGCAAATGGAATAGACAAAAGGTGGAAATTATAGGCAATTAGCAAGACACCCCCAATAAAGGAGTGGTTCTGCAGGTGGTGACCACAGACCACTTCTCAGTTCCTATGCTTCCTGGCTGATGTTTTGGTCACTTTTGAATGCTGGCGGTGCTTTCACTCTAGTGGTAGCATGAGACGGAGTCTACAACCCACACAAGTGGCTCAGGTAGTGCAGCTCATATAGGATGGCACATCAATGCGAGCTGTGGCAAGAAGGTTTGCTGTGTCTGTCAGCGTAGTGTCCAAAGCATGGAGGCGCTACCAGGAGACAGGCCAGTACATCAGGAGACGTGGAGGAGGCCGTAGGAGGGCAACAACCCAGCAGCAGGACCGCTACCTCCGCCTTTGTGCAAGGAGGAGCAGGAGGAGCACTGCCAGAGCCCTGTAAAATGACCTCCAGCAGGCCACAAATGTGCATGTGTCTGCTCAAACGGTCAGAAACAGACTCCATGAGGGTGGTATGAGGGCCCGACGTCCACAGGTGGGGGTTGTGCTTACAGCCCAACACCGTGCAGGACGTTTGGCATTTGCCAGAGAACACCAAGATTGGCAAATTCGCCACTGGCGCCCTGTGCTCTTCACAGATGAAAGCAGGTTCACACGCACATGTGACAGACGTGACAGAGTCCGGAGACGCCGTGGAGAACGTTCTGCTGCCTGCAACATCCTCCAGCATGACCGGTTTGGCGGTGGGTCAGTCATGGTGTGGGGTGGCATTTCTTTGGGGGGCCGCACAGCCCTCCATGTGCTCGCCAGAGGTAGCCTGACTGCCATTAGGTACCGAGATGAGATCCTCAGACCCCTTGTGAGACCATATGCTGGTGCGGTTGGCCCTGGGTTCCTCCTAATGCAAGACAATGCTAGACCTCATGTGGCTGGAGTGTGTCAGCAGTTCCTGCAAGAAGAAGGCATTGATGCTATGGACTGGCCCGCCCGTTCCCCAGACCTGAATCCAATTGAGCACATCTGGGACATCATGTCTCGCTCTATCCACCACCGCCACGTTGCACCACAGACTGTCCAGGAGTTGGCGGATGCTTTAGTCCAGGTCTGGGAGGAGATCCCTCAGGAGACCATCCGCCACCTCATCAGGAGCATGCCCATGCGTTGTAGGGAGGTCATACAGGCACGTGGAGGCCACACACACTACTGAGCCTCATTTTGACTTGTTTTAAGGACATTACATCAAAGTTGGATCAGCCTGTAGTGTGGTTTTCCACTTTAATTTTGAGTGTGACTCCAAATCCAGACCTCCATGGGTTGATAAATTTGATTTCCATTGATCATTTTTGTGTGATTTTGTTGTCAGCACATTCAACTATGTAAAGAAAAAAGTATTTAATAAGAATATTTAATTCATTCAGATCTAGGATGTGTTATTTTAGTGTTCCCTTTATTTCTTTGAGCAGTGTATAACAAAATGTGGAAAAAGTCAAGGGGTCTGAATACTTTCCGAATGCACTGTATACAGCTAGTCAAACCAAACCTAGCCAGGCCATGAGAGGATAACAGACTGTACTGACATACACATTAACACAAGGTTTACACACACACACACACACACACACACACACACACACACACACACTCACACTCACACGCACTCTCTCTGGCTTAACATTCACTAACGCACAGCCAATCAAACCAAACCATAAGAGGAAAGAAGATCATGTATAATAAACACGTGCACGTATACACACACACATACACACACACACACAGAACCCACCGATGAGAGGCACAGAGTCTGAGGTGGCAGGCATGATCTCAGCAACCAGTAGCATGAAGACCGTTAGAGAGAGCAGGACTGTGATACCTGGAGAGAGAGAGAGAGAGAGAGAGAGAGAGAGAGAGAGAGAGAGAGAGAGAGAGAGAGAGAGAGAGAGAGAGAGAGAGAGAGAGAGAGAGAGAGAGAGAGAGAGAGAGAGAGAGAGAGAGAGAGAGAGAGAGAGAGAGAGAGAGAGAGAGAGAGAGAGAGAGAGAGAGAGAGAGAGAGAGAGAGAGAGTCATCTGAAATTATTCGTTACGTTACGCTAGTGATCAGTTATAACCTCTTGGCTAAACCAATTTGTTACACTGGTGGTTTCTCTGACATGTCCGAGGCAAGTTACCAATTGGAAGCAATTACAGTTAACTGCTCCCCCTTTGATATCTATTAATCAAGCCTAATATCCCTGACCGAATTTCAGGAAGGAGAGGATTCCAGAATGTGTGTTCAGACGTTCCCATCTGAACACAGCAGGAAGATAACCCATCATCCCAAGACATCCATCAATCAACCCAAATAATACACACGTTTGGTATGGATAGAATTCCATAATGGACGGACTTTCCAAGACGGCTTCCCAGCGTTCCTTCCTTACCCAGGGAGATCTTCTCTCCAGAGTCGGCGGGCAGCAGGAAGACCAGCAGGGCCAGGCCAGAGATGAGGACACAGGGGATGAGAAGGTTGAGACCGTAGTAGAGGGTTCGTCTTCGCATGGTGACCGTGAAGGTGACGTCAGGGTAGGGCTCCTTACAGCAGTCATAGTACAGCTCATTACGCTTGGCTGGGACTCCTAGGAGACACACACACACGCACACACACGATGAAACACTGTTAGGGGTAATTCCAAATCAATGCATTTACATTGATTCATCGATGACCTGTTCACATGTTCTTTGACATACACACACACACACACACACACACACACACACACACACACACGAGTAGGAACCACACACTTCAAAAGACGGTCTTACACACGCCGAAGATCTACACACTCTCAAACACTTGTTCCTCTCACTGTGCAGAGTTTATCAAGTAACATGCCCCCTCTGGCAGTGTGGAGTGAACATGAAATGTAGTCTGACACCCCCCATACCCAGACACCCCCCTCAGGGACCCTCCAATGGCCCAGGTGGGTCACTGGGTCATAACTGGCTGGGGTGACACCCCCACCCCCCCTCCCACAAAACCATTCCCACCTACCTCTGTAGCGATAGAGACATGGACACACTTGCTTGTACAGAGACAGAGGGACAAGCAGATAGATTAAGAGAGACAGGGTAGAGAAAGAGATGGAGACACAGAGAGACATAGAGCCAGAGAGATAGAGAAACACAAGCACATAGCAAAATGCAGTGCTATCTGGCCCTAAATCGACAGTACACCGTGGCTAACTATTTGACCATGGTTACTGATCAAAACCTTAGAAAAACCTTGTACAGGCTCAGTGAGCACAGCCTTGCCATTGAGAAGGGTAGACACAGGAAAACCTGGCTCCCTGTAGAGGAAAGGCTGTGCAACCACTGCACAACAGCAGAACCTGAGACAGAGCTGCATTTCCTGACAAAATGTAAAAAATATAAAACAATTAGAGAGTGTCATTTCCCGAAATTTGAAACCATTATTCAAGGTTTCAAAGACCTCTCTGATGAGAATAGGCTACCCATCCTGTTGGGGGAGGACGCAGAGAGCTGTGGGTTGGCAGCGCACTACATTGCTGCCTGTCATAAGATGAGGGACAGTGTCTGACAGACCAATCAACCTGCACATGTCCTCTACTGTATGCTTATTGTTATTGTTCAATGTATGGTTATTTTGACCCTTGGTTATTGTTGTTACTGTTGTCCCGTTGACAATTTTGATTATTATTATTTTAATATTGTAAATATCCAAAGTAAGCTTTGGCAATATGTACATTGTTACGTCATGCCAATAAAGCAAATGTAATTTAATTGAGACAGTCGAGAGAGAGAGAGAGAGAGAGAGAGAGAGAGAGAGAGAGAGAGAGAGAGAGAGAGAGAGAGAGAGAGAGAGAGAGAGAGAGAGAGAGAGAGAGAGAGAGAGAGAGGGAGAAATCGTACCCACGAGGTCCCACTCCCCGTTGGGTATATAGGTAGACGTGTCCACGTCCAGCATCTGGAGGTCCAGCAGCCAGCCGTTGTGGGTCCAAGAGCCAAACTTCAGGTCACACTTCTGGACGTCGAAGGGGAACCAGCGCACGTCAATATAGCAGGTACTCTTCAGGATGCCCGGGGGGATGTACTGGCAGTAACCTGACGCATTCACCAGCACGTTAGTGTGGAAGGTAGCATCAAACCTTTCATCAGCACTAAAGGGAGAGTGAGGTAGAGAAAGGTAGAGGTAGAGAGAGAGAGAGAGAGAGAGAGAGAGAGAGAGAGAGAGAGAGAGAGAGAGAGAGAGAGAGAGAGAGAGAGAGAGAGAGAGAGAGAGAGAGAGAGAGAGAGAGAGAGAGAGAGAGAGAGAGAGAGAAAGAAAGAAAGAAAGAAAGAAAGAAAGAAAGAAAGAAAGAAAGAAAGAAAGAAAGAAAGAAAGAAAAACATCTTTAACAACCTATAAGACTTCTCAATACATTCATGTCAATATGTAGACAGACACATGTATTTTTCTGATCCTAGTTAGTTCAATGTCAATAATAGGATGGAATTTGGTTATATGTCAATCTTAGTGTACGTATTGCTAAACTTTACTGACTGTAAAGAGCCAGACAAGCGCAGATACATTGCATAAGTGACGCATTAATTATACATATCAGCGAATACAAGGATATATATTGTGTTTAAAGGAGAACAAAAACACGAGAGAGAGAAAGAGAAAGAGAGAATCTGAAGTCAAGTCAAATGTCTACTGATGATATGGTGCTTCTGTCACGAACCAAGGAGGGCCTACAGCAGCACCTAGATCTTCTGCACAGACCTGGGCCCTGACAGTAAATCTCAGGAAGACCAAAATAATGGTGTTCCCAAAAAGGTCCAGTCGCCAGGACCACAAATACAAATTCCATCCAGACACCGTTGCCCTAGAGCATACAAAAACTATACATACCTTGGCCTAAACATCAGCGCCACAGGTAACTTCCACAAAGCTGTGAACGATCGGAGAGACAAGGCAAGAAGGCCCTTCTATGCCATCAAAAGGAACATAAAATTCAACATATCAATTAGGTTCTGGCTAAAAAGACTTGAATCAGTTATAGAACCCATTGCCCTTTACGGTTGGGTGAGGTCTGGGTCAGCTCACCAACCAAGAATTCACAAAATGGGACAAACACCAAATTGAGACTCGGCAAAAATATCCTCCGTATACAACAAAAAACAACAAATAAAGCATGCAGAGCAGAATTAGGCTGATACCCGGTAATTATCCAAATCTAGAAAAGAGCAGTTAAATTTTACAACCACCTAAAAGGAAGCGATTCACATACCTTCCATAACAAAGCCATCACCTACAGAGAGATCCCTAAGCAAGCTGGTCCTGGGGCTCTGTTCACAAACACAAACAGGCCTCACAGAGCCCCAGGACAGCAACACAATTAGACCCAACCAAATCACGAGAAAACAAAAAGCTAATTACTTGACACATAGGAAAGAATTCACAAAAAAACTGAGCAAACTAGAATGCTATTAGGCCCTAAACAGAGAGTACACAGGATATTGTAAATATACCTGACCACTGTGACTGACCCAAACTTAAGAAAAGCTTTGACTATATATAGTCTCAGTGAGCATAACCTTGCTATTAAGAAAGGCCACCATAGGCAGAACTGGCTCTCAAGAGAAGACAAGCTATGTGCACACTGCCCACAAAATGATGTAGAAACTGAGCTGCACTTCTTAACCTCCTGCCAAATGTATGACCATTTTAGAGACACATTTTTCCCTCAGATTACACAGACCCGCAAAGAATTTGAAAACAAACCCAATTTTGATAAACTCCCATATCTACTGGGTGAAATACCAGTGTTCAATCACAGCAGCAAGATTTGTGACCTGTTGCCACAAGAAAAGGGAAACCGGTGAAGAACAAACATCATCGTAAATACAACACGTTTATTTATTTTCGCTTTTGTACTTTAACCATTTGCACATCGTTACAACACTATATATACATAATATGACATTTGAAATGTCTTTATTCTTTTGGAACTTCTGTAAGTGTAATGTTTACTGTTAATTTTGATTGTTTATTATCTACTTCACTTGCTTTGGCAATGTTAACATATGTTTCCCATGCCAATAAAGCCCCTTGAACTGAATTGAATTGAGAGCGAGTGAGTGTGAGAGAGAGAGAGAGAGAGAGAGAGCAAATGAGTCATTTTACCTGTTTATAGATAGCATGATAAAAGACAAGCCGCTCTAGAGCAACGGGTGGTGTGGGGCCGTGTGAGTGTGTGTTTGTGTGTTTTGCATATCAGATACTGTTTTCTACTGTGTGCGGGTGTGTGTGTGCATCTCTCTGCTGCCTCAGCTCAACCTGTCACAGTAATGCTCAGTGAAGCGCTATGCATGGCTAGCTGTGGACCGACCAACCAGCACAGGGCCAGACAGGTGATGCCCAGGTGAGCTGATAATGTCATGAGATGTTAAACATGCAGCGACAGACAGGGAATAAACAAACCACTGTCCTCCTTCATAACTCAGCTGCTTACCTGCTGTGCCTGCAAACGTCTGTTACACTGGGGTGCAAACACACATTTCTATGGTAAAACAAATATATACTCTTTGAGGTCAACTAAAGCCTGAGTTAAAGAGTTAAAGACAGCCAGACAACCTGTCCTGTGCTAACACACACAACCACACACACACAACCACACGAACACACACACACACTCCGTCAGATCATGAGATGAAACCTGACCAGCGTATGCGGGAGGTCCACAGAAACCCTCTCAGTATAATTCTCATTGGTGACGTTCCTCTGCCAATGTTCACCCACCCAAACACGCACGCACACACGCAGGCACACACACACACACACACAGGAGATGTCTGAAGATGTCATCAGACAGAGAGAGTTTCATTGGAGTGATTGCCGATGGGTTTGTGCACTGTGAGTCGTGAACGGTGAGCCCTAACAATCTCCCTACCTCCACCCCTGCCTACCTCCCTCTCTTCAGGCCCAAGAGAACACACTGGATGATGATAGATAAAGAGATTAAACCAGAGAGGAGAGGGATATGTTCCGTAATGATGAGGCATTGTGACACAATGGAGATAATAAGGAAATTATATGATCTACTTGGTCTAGTGGGTCTACTTGGTCTAGAGGGTCTCTAGAGGGTCTAGTGGGTCTACTGGGTCTAGAGGGTCTAGTGGGTCTAGTGGGTCTACTTGGTCTAGTGGGTCTAGAGGGTCTACTGGGTCTAGTGGGTCTACTTGGTCTAGTGGGTCTACTTGGTCTACTGGGTCTAGTGGGTCTACTTGGTCTAGTGGGTCTAGAGGGTCTACTGGGTCTAGTGAGTCTAGTGGGTCTAGACTCTAGAGGGTCTCGTGGGTCTACTTGGTCTAGTCGGTCTAGAGGGTCTAGTGAGTCTAGAGGGTCTACTGGGTCTAGTAGGTCTACTTGGTCTACTGGGTCTAGTGGGTCTACTTGGTCTAGAGGGTCTAGTGGGTCTACTGGGTCTAGTGGGTCTACTTGGTCTAGTGGGTCTAGAGGGTCTATTGGGTCTACTGGGTCTAGAGGGTCTACTTGATCTAGTGGGTCTAGAGGGTCTACTTGGTCTAGTGGTTCTAGTGGGTCGAGAAGGTCTATTGGGTCTAGAGGGGCTACTTGGTCTTGTGGTTCTAGTGGGTCTAGAGGGTCTAGTGGGTCTACTTGGTCTAGTGGGTCTACTTGGTCTAGTGGTTCTAGTGGGTCTAGAGGGTCTAGTGGGTCTAGAGGGTCTACTTGGTCTAGTGGGTCTAGAGGGTCTAATGGGTCTAGTGGGTCTAGAGGGTCTACTGGGTCTAGTGGGTCTACTGGATCTAGTGGGTCTAGTTGGTCTACTAGGTCTAGAGGGTCTACTTGGTCTAGTGGGTCTAGTGGGTCTAGTGGGTCTACTTGGTCTAGTGGGTCTACTTGGTCTAGTGGGTCTAGTGGGTCTACTTGGTCTAGTGGGTCTAGAGGGTCTACTTGGTCTAGTGGGTCTACTGGGTCTAGTGGGTCTAGTGGGTCTAGAGGGTCTACTGGGTCTAGTGGGTCTACTTGGTCTAGTGGGTCTAGTGGGTCTATTGGGTCTACTGGGTCTAGTTGGTCTAGAGGGTCTACTTGGTCTAGTGGTTCTACTGGGTCTAGTGGGTTTAGAGGGTCTAGTGGTTCTACTGGGTCTAGATGGTCGAGAAGGTCTACTGGGTCTACTTGGTCTAGTGGGTCTACTTGGTCTAGAGGGTCTAGTGGTTCTAGTGGGTCTACTGGGTCTAGAGGGTCTAGTGGGTCTACTGGGTCTAGCGGGTCTACTTGGTCTAGTGGGTCTAGTGGGTCTAGAGGGTCTACTGGGTCTAGAGGGTCTAAAGGGTCTACTGGGTCTAGAGGGACTACTGGGTCTAGAGGGTCTACTGCATCTAGTGGGACTACTGGGTCTACTGGGTCTTGTGGGTCTACTTGGTCTAGTGGGTCTAGAGGGTCTAGTGGGTCTACTTGGTCTAGTGGGTCTACTGGGTCTAGTGGGTCTACTGGGTCTACTGGGTCTAGTGGGTCTAGTGGGTCTACTGGGTCTAGAGGGTCTATTGGGTCTAGAGGGTCTACTGGGTCTAGAGGGTCTACTGGGTCTTGTGGGTCTACTTGGTCTAGTGGGTCTAGATGGTCTACTGGGTCTAGTGGGTCTACTTGGTTTACTGGGTCTAGTGTGTCTACTTGGTCTAGAGGGTCTACTGGGTCTAGAGGGTCTACTTGGTCTAGTGGGTCTAGATGGTCTACTGGGTCTAGTGGGTCTAGATGGTCTAGTGGGTCTACTTGGTCTACTGCGTCTAGTGGGTCTACTTGGTCTAGAGGGTCTACTGGGTCTAGAGGATCTGTGGGTTGCAGGCTATCTCATGACTCAACTCACATTGCATACGCTTGTACTGGAAAGGACGATGAGGCTAGTGGTGATGTGGGGGGCTAGGGCTATGGGGATGGTTCTAGGGCTTAGTTCCGACTGGGATTGGGGTTGAAGTTATAGTTGGAGCGATTGGGTGAAGAATCGTAACTCTGTGAATGATCCAGGATCAGATATAATATTCACGCATGCAAACACATAACCACAATGTAACTAGCACAGGTAGCACCAAGCAGCACAGTTCCAGAGACGAAACACACACACACACACACACACACACACACACACACACACACACACACACACACACACACACACACACACACACACACACACACACACACACACACACACACCCACACACACACACACACAGCGGGTCCTATCGGGCAGACCATACCTTCCCCTTTTATCCGTGGTCCATCCCCAACAGTGGAAACCCATTAAGGCACCTGACAGTTCTATTCAGACCCCTATCAACGACCACTTATCCCCCCCGACAACCGCGAGACACCCCAAGCGATAACGTAGCCACGCCTGGGAACACAATCCCCCGGGTTACACACATTCAGCGCGGTGACAAAAGAGTGGCCCGAGCCTTAGAGAGGATTTGCTGATTTATCTATTTTCTCCATCTCTTCTTCCTGTTCGACTCAGTGGATCGAATGATCTACCTTTTCAGAGTTTAGTCATTTATATCTACTTGGTGTGGGTGTGCGATCTGTGCTGGTCGGGCAGGATGAGATGTGAGCACACGCCTGTGTCTGTGTGTGTGCGTGCCTGTAAGAGTGTGTTTGTGTGCAATGTGCACATGTGCGTGCAGGATGAGTGTATCTGTGCTGGCTGGGCAAGGGGAGATGTATGCATGGGCAGGGCTTTATTCAGAGCTCTGCGTTATTGTATCAGCTAGTGCGTAGCCAGAGAGTGCATATACACACTCACACACGTACATGCAATCTGAACACAGAGACACATGCAGAGCACACACCGAGCTCAGAACAGGGCACATCACAAAGCAGAGGAAACAAAACACAAACGACAGAGAACACACACACAATTCACATGAGTCCACTCTCACTCAAACAATAAAAGCACAGACGCATGATAGGACAGGTGATAGGTGATATCCCTGGGAGAGGGGACAGAGAGAGGGGGCAGAGTTCAAATCACACGCACATGGTGGAAAGAGTAAAGTCTTAAACATGTGGGGACAGTGAAAGGGGGCAACGGGCTCTGGCAACACACAGAAACCAGACAAACAATAGAGGTGGTGACAGGTTCCTGCACCAGGGGACGTGACACCTTACTGTCTTCTCTACTCACTCAATGCCTCCTGCTGCACCTCCACTCACGCACGCACGCACGCACACACACACACGCAAAAATGAGATGAAGCAGATCAACTGGGTACCCAAACAGGGAGTGAGAAAGAGAGACGAGAGAGAGACTAGAGAGAGAGAGAGACGAGAGAGAGACGAGAGAGAGACGATAGAGACAAGAGAGATGAGAGAGAGAAACGAGAGACAGTGAGAGAGAGAGAGAGAGAGAGAGAGAGAGAGAGAGAGAGACGAGAGAGAGAGACGAGAGATGAGAGAAAGATACCGGAGAGTGAGACGAGAGGCAGATCGATAGAACCCAATGAAAGACACAGAGAGAAAGCAAGAGAGAAGTCAAATATATGAAGGAAACATCCAACCAGGGCAGAAGAGACAGTCCGTCCAGTCTACCCTGAGAGGAAGAGAGAAGAAGAGAATGTTCCCTGTGTGGGGGGGGGGGGGGGGGGGGTCCAGGGTTCTATCATATCATTCCCCATGTGCCTTCACTGCCCTCAGATCACTAGGATCAGGCATAGACTGTACAGTGAGACCGCCCCAGGGGCCTGATGAGTGGGAGTGGGGACAGAACATATGTCCCTCTCTCTGTCTCTGCATGCCTCTCACACTGAGCATCAGTGTAATGACAACAGACAACGTCTACGTGAGCCTCGGCACCATGTGTTCCCAGTACAAATACACATATAAACCATATTCAGTGCAGAGAAGGAGGGAGGAAGAGAGAGAGTGAAGATCTTACTTGTTTTTTAAACTGAACGTGTCCATTCACAACACTGTCACAGTGACGTCGGTCCTAATTGAGAGTACGATATGCCAAGGCTAGAGAAACGCACACACAGGGGCTTGTGCAGTTGATACACTCTATATTGACAGACAGACGAGAGCGAACACTTCCCAGTCCGTCAGGGAAACCCTGTGGATGGCTGCCTGTCTGTTTAATATGAGATCTGGACAGACAGGCACATTCCCTCAGACAGCATGGGAGACGTGCACACACAGCCACACCAAATTAGAATGGCAATTTGTCAACTCACACCCCTGATATATGATTGTAATAGGCAGCACTGCTCAATGCCCTGTCGTGTAACTGTGTTATAGTATGTCTGGGCTATACGTACACTATAGTTGATTGCTAGTGTATTATTCTGATCTGTACTGTGCTATCCTATGTTCTGTCACCCGGATGTCCATGGTCTGTTCGGTCAGCACAGCAATAAAAACATTGACTTCCTCAATCTAGACACTCTAATGTACGATAAGTAAGCAAGTACTCTTGCTCAGTTGTGCACCGGGGCCTCCCACTCCTCTTTCTATTCTGGTTACAGGCAGTTTGCGCTGTTCTGTGAAGGGAGTAGTACACAGCGTTGTGCGAGATCTTCAGTTTCTTGGCAATTTCTTGCATGGAATAGCCTTCATTTCTCAGAACAAGAGTAGACTGACGAGTTTCAGAAGAAAGTTTTTGTTTCTGGCCATTTTGAGCCTGTAATCGAACCCACAAATGCTGATGCTCCAGATACTCAACTAGTCTAAAGAAGGACAGTTTTATTGCTTCTTTAATCAGAACAACAGTTTTCAGTTGTGCTACCATAATTTGAAAGGGTTTTCTAATGATCAATTAGCCTTTTAAAATTATAAACTTGGATTAGCTAACACAACGTGCCATTGGAACACAGGAGTGATGGTTGCTGATAATGGGCCTCTGTACGCCTATGTAGATATTCCATAAAAAATCTGCCGTTTCCAGCTACGATAGTCATTTACAACATTAACTATGTCTACACTGTATTTCTGATCAATTTGATGTTATTTTAATGGACAACAAATTTGCTTTTCTTTCAAAAACAAGGACATTTCTAAGTGACCGAAACTTTTGAAAGGTGGTGTGTATGTGTCATGTTTGAGTTGTTTTTGTATCATACAGTAATGTATAGCATTTAACACCCCCATGCTATATATTCAGCACATATTCTTTAGGGAAACACATGTTGCTATTCAGGATTCATTCACAACTAACTCAATGCTGCCGACAGTTTACCAATGCAATCAACAATGTTTTGTAGTCTAATCCTGCTATGTGTTGAGTCACAAACAAACAGAAATCAGACGTGTTCAACATCCCTTTCATCCCCCGGCCCTCGGCGGCTGAATACCAGGCAGACTGAGATGTGACAGGATCTTTCAGAGGGGGAATGAATGAAATGGAATGCAGAAAAACAATGCATAATCTGTCACATGTTGTTGATCCTTCTTTTGTGTGTACTTATAAAGCATTCAATAATGAAATGGTCTTTTTAGATCAAAACACTAATGATGTATTAAACTGAGTCAATCACCTCCCATTGAATTACAATAGAAGTGAATAAATGAATATTTACAATCTCTCATCTATGAAGCATACTGATGAGCCTGGGTGCCTCAGCTATATACACTGCTGCCAGACCAGCATGTTATTGGTTGCACATTCATGACGAACGGTTTAATGGTGTGTGTGTCATTAAAGGGTGTTGCTTTGGTGTGTGTGTGTGTGTGTGTGTGTGTGTGTGTGTGTGTGTGTGTGTGTGTGTGTGTGTGTGTGTGTGTGTGTGTGTGTGTGTGTGTGTGTGTGTGTGTGTGTGTGTGTGTGTGTGTGTGTGTGTGTGTGTGTGTGTGTGTGTGTTTGCGTGTGTGTGTGTGTGTGCATGCCGTTTGAGCGCGCGGTGTGTGTGAGTCTCAAAGTACTGTGTTTAGCCGTGCATGGGTGTGTGTCAATGGTGCATATCATTGCAGGAGACTGTAAATGTAAGGTTCCCATTGGGGCAGCTAAACCTCAGCAGCACTGCTATAAAACTGATTATATTTTGCAGCACCATGATATTAGAAGGTCTACAAGGTTAACCCAGCTCTTACGGTAAAATTCATCAACATCTGTGATGTTTACTTCAAAATGACCCAAACCAATGACCCTAACCATCATTTAACTTTTATAGTGTCATAAATGTATGCACACCAAAAATACTAGAAGCATGTTCATTTTATATGAAGAATATAATATGATAGAATAGCATAGAACAGGATAGAATAGAATATAATAGAATACAACATACTATAATAGAATAGAACAGGATATAATATAATAGAACATAATAGAATATAACATAATAGAATAGAATAGAACAGGATAGAATAGAACGTAATATAATAGAACATAATAGAATAGAATAGAACAGGATAGAAAAGAATGTAATATAATAGAACATAATATAATAGGACAGAACAGGACAGAATATAACGTAATATAATAGAATATAATAGAATAGAATAGAATAGAACAGGATAGAATATAACGTAATATAATAGAACATAATAGAATAGAACAGAACATGATAGAATAGAACATAATAGAATAGAACATAATAGAATAGAACAGAACAGGATAGAATAGAACATAATAGAATAGAACAGGATAGAATAGAACATAATAGAATAGAATAGAACAGAAAAGGATAGAATATAACATAATAGAATATAACATAATAGAATATAACATAATAGAATAGAATAGAATAGAACAGAACAGGATATAATAGAATAGGCACCTTTTACAGGAATGAGAAGGAAATCTCCTGCACTAGTTACCCTTTTGGACAAAGCGAGGCAGGGAGAGGGGGGAAGCAGGTTAGGTAAAGAGAGGCGTGAGAGGTTAGGAGAGGAGTAATCCCTATTCTAAATCCAGCAGGGCTTTTAAAATCAGGATGAAATACTTTTTGTTTTTTCTCCTTAATCCTGTGATCCTGTGATGCTGTGGTGTGTGTGTGGTGATTAAATGCATGGAGATTGTAATTATGTGTCTCTACCTCACTCTACCTCTACCTCATGCATTTCTCTTTCTCACTTGTCTAACCAGTGCATTTGCTTGTGTTCTGCCCTACATAGCTAAGTGAAGAGGGGTAGATACAATCTCTGTAAATTTGCCACTAACAGGAGGGGGGGGTGATGAAGGGAGAGATGAGACAAGACGACACAAACCCCACGTGAATCCCAAACACTGTGCACGTCTAAAAACATGCTTACCCAACTGCCTTTCAATGCTAACACGTGCGCGCACACACACACACACACACACACACAATCTGAGGGAGTTCTGCACTAAACACGTCTGTAAACATATTTCCTATTCAAACCCTGTCCCTCCAGGCAGGGTGATGCCAGATCACAGACGCTCCGATGCTGTTGGTTTATAGACAATGTCAGCTCGAAATTCATCCCAAGAAAGGATCAATCATAAATGACTGCATCACAAAGTTGTCATTTAACAGGGGATGGACGTTCCACCTCTTGTAAAGCGAGAGCTCATCTGTAGAAGGGGAGGATCATGGCAGGAGATCAGGATGATGGGAGGAGAGGGGGGTTGTGGGAGGAGAGAGGAGGATGATGGGAGCAGAGGAGGAATGTGGGAGCTCACCTGTTGTAGAGGAGGATGTCAGGGGTCCAGATCTGGCTGGAGGGGAAACGTAGGTTCTGAACCCCAGGGTATTTCTCTGGGTTCCAGCTCAGGTACACATCAGTCCAGTACTGAGGACAGAACACAGAGACACATCAGTCCAGTACTAAGGACAGAACACAGAGACACATCAGTCCAGTACTGAGAACAGAACACAGAAACACATCAGTCCAGTACTGAGGACAGAACACAGAAACACATCAGTTCACTACTGAGGACAGAACACAGAGACACATCAGTCCACACTGAGGACAGAACACAGAGAGACACATATTCAGGTCCACCTGTACCTGAATACCTGAG
Organism: Salvelinus alpinus; assembly: GCF_045679555.1. Lineage (NCBI taxonomy): Eukaryota > Metazoa > Chordata > Actinopteri > Salmoniformes > Salmonidae > Salvelinus > Salvelinus alpinus. The sequence goes on from NC_092089.1 coordinate 70,826,269, forward strand.
ACCCTGAGAATTCGTAATGATCTCACGAGTCTAGGTTGGATCTGATTTGATTCTAACCGGTCTCGTTGTGTATGTGTAATTATAACTGATTTGCCAGTAAGAGCCCGTACAGACGGGCCTGCTGCAGTAGAAAGAAAGAAGTATAGAATTTTGCTGCTGCTCAGGCTTTTCACAAGATTGGCACGTATAGCTTGTTGTTGTTGTTGTCAGCCAAACACAAACCATCAAAGAGGCACTGCAGTCATCGAGCCGCCATGTGTGACAAGCATGTTAGGAGATCAAATGGAAGATAGAATTAAAATGACGGAATTCAAAGTTAAAGTGAGAAGGATAGGCTACAACGACCAAGAGCCAACATGTAGGCTGCCACTGTATTATCCGAATAGAGTCGAGTCGTTGTTGTAGAAAGACAGGGAAAAGCGCAGTAGCCTATATGCCTAGCTAATGAGCTAGCTAGCTTAACATGCTTATTTTCTCGGTTTGATGCAGTTAAGACAGGAACTATATAATCAGCTAGAAGTTAGCCTTTCTAGGACACACGTTCCGCTAGCGGAACCCTCGACAACATTCCGCTGAGAAGGCAGCGCAGGAAATTCAATTATTATTTTTTTTTTTAAATATGTAACTTTCACACATTAACAAGTCCAATACAGCAGATGAAAGATAAACATCTTGTCAATCTACCCATCGTGTCCGATTTAAAAAATGCTTTACAGCGAAAACACAACATATGATTAAGTTAGATCACCACCAAGTCCAAAAAACACACAGCCATTTTCCCAGCCAAAGATAGGAGTCACAAAAACCAGAAATAGAGATAAAATGAATCACTAACCTTTGATGATCTTCATCAGATGACACTCATAGGACATCATGTTACACATAACATGTATGTTTTGTTCGATGCATATTTATATCCAAAAGTCTCAGTTTACATTGGCGCCATGTTCAGAAATGAATTTCTTCTCTCTGTTCTTGGCCTGTCTGCTCCTCCCCCATCTTCTCCGCGCAAAGCAAGCAGGGCCGTTGCCCTACCACCTCAAGACAGACATGGTGTGTACACATGCTGCTTCAGAGCAGACAAGCATGCGTCAAAACTTTGTTCATTTCCACAGTCTCTTGTTCATATTCACTTCTAAATGTCCAAACTCACCAAAAATGACATTTGGTAGCTCCTACCTATTCATGTATAACTTTATGAGCTGGATTGCCCATCTTTGCAATTAGTTTATTTTCATTTGCGCTCGTTAGCATATTTAGCTAGCAGCCTCCATGGAAATTCACTATTACCTTTGCTAATTTTGTTAGCATTCTGGTAACAGATGCCCAATAATCTTCATAGATTTCTTTGCCGCCCCCTTGTGTACTAAGCCGGTAATACCGTAAATCCTGGAATGAGAGAAGGGCGGTATGACAATATGAACATCTGGAAACCGCCCAAGCCTAGGAGCTCAATACAGAAGTGGTCCGATGAAGCAGATACTAAACTACAGGACTGTTTCGCTAGCACTGGAATATGTTCCGAGACTCATACGATGGCATTGAGGAGTTTACCACATCAGTCTCCGGCTTCATTAATAAGTGCATCGACAACGTCATCCCCACAGTGACCGTACATATCCCAACCAGAAGCCATGGATTAAAAGGCAACATCCGCACTGAGCTAAAGAGCTGCCACTTTCAAGGAGCGGGACACTAATCCGGACACTTATAACAAATCCTTCTATGCTTGCTTCGAGGCAAGCAACACTGAACAATGCATGAGAGCACCAGCTGTTCCCGAATGACTGTGTGATCACGCTCGCCTTAGCCGATGTGAGTACGAACTTTAAACAGGTTAACATTCACAAGGCAGCAGGGCCAGACGGATTACCAGGACGCGTACTCAGAGCATGCACTGACCAGCTGTCAGGTGTCTTCACTGACATTTTAAACCTCTCCCTGGCCCAGTCTGTAATATCTACGTGTTTCAAGTAGACCACCATAGTCCATGTGCCCAAGAAACCTGTGCAAAGTAACCTGTCTAAATGATTATCACCCAAGATCACTCTCATCTGTAGCCATGAAATACATTGAAAGGCTGGTCATGGCTCACATCAACACCATCATCCCAGACACCCTGGACCCACTCCAATTTGCATACCGCCCCAACAGCTCCACAGATGATGCAATCTCTATTGCACTCTACACAGCCCTTTCCCACTTGGACAAAAGGAACATCAGAGGGAGCACCCCCCCTATCCACATCAACGGGACCGCAGTGGAGGTGAAAAACTTCCAAGTTCCTCGGCGTACATATCACTGACAAACTGAAATGGTCCACTCACACAGACAGTGTGGTGAAGAAGGCGCAACCGCGGGCTGTATCACCTCCTGGTACGGCAACTACACTGCCCGCAACCGCAAGGCTCTCTAGAGGGCGGTGCGGTCTGCCCAATGCATCACCGGGGGCAAACTACCTGCCCTCCAGGACACCTACAGCAACTCCCTCCACTTTTCAACTCCCTCCAAAGATTTTCTATGGGCATGAGATCTGGAGACTGGCTAGGCCACTCCAGGACCTTGAAATGCTTCTTACGAAGCCACTCCTTCATTGCCCGGGCGGTGTGTTTGGGATCATTGTCATGCTGAAAGACCCAGCCACGTTTCATCTCCAATGCCCTTGCTGATGGAAGGAGGTTTTCACTCAAAATCTCACAATACATGGCCCCATTCATTCTTTCCTTTACACGGATCAGTCGTCCTGGTCCCTTTCAGAAAAACAGCCCCAAAGCATGATGTTTTCACCCCCATGCTTCACAGTAGGTATGGTGTTCTATGGATGCAACTCAGCATTCTTTGTCCTCCAAACACGACGAGTTGAGTTTTTACCAAAAAGTTCTATTTTGGTTTCATCTGACCATATGACATTCTCCCAATCTTCTTCTGGATCATCCAAATGCTCTCTAGCAAACTTCAGACGGGCCTGGACATGTACTGGCTTAAGCAGGGTGACACGTCTGGCACTGCAGGATTTGAGTCCCTGGTGGCGTAGTGTGTTACTGATGGTAGGCTTTGTTACTTTGGTCCCAGCTCTCTGCAGGTCATTCACTAGGTCCCCCCCGTGTGGTTCTGGGATTTTTGCTCACCGTTCTTGTGATCATTTTGACCCCACGGGGTGAGATCTTGCATGGAGCCCCAGATCGAGGGAGATTATCAGTGGTCTTGTATGTCTTCCATTTCCTAATAATTGCTCCCACAGTTGATTTCTTCAAACCAAGCTGCTTACCTATTGCAGTTACAGTCTTCCCAGCCTGGTGCAGGTCTACAATTTTGTTTCTGGTGTCCTTTGACAGCTCTTTGGTCTTGGCCATAGTGAAGTTTGGAGTGTGACTGTTTGAGGTTGTGGAAAGGTGTCTTTTATACTGATAACAAGTTCAAACAGGTGCCATTAATACAGGTAACGAGTGGAGGACAGAGGAGCCTCTTAAAGAAGAAGTAACAGGTCTGTGAGAGCCAGAAATCTTGCTTGTTTGTAGGTGACCAAATACTTATTTTCCACCATAATTTGCAAATAAATTCATTAAAAATCCTACAATGTGATTTTCTGGATTTTTTTTCTCATTTTGTCTGTCATAGTTGAAGTGTACCTATGATGCAAATTACAGGCCTCTCTCATCTTTTTAAGTGGGAGAACTTGCACAATTGGTGGCTGACTAAATACTTTTTTGCCCCACTGTACATAGACTAGAAATTACTGGACACTTTAATAATGGAACACTAGTCATTTTAATAATGTGTACATATTTTGCATTACTCTTCTCATATGTATATACTGTATTCTATCCTATTCTACTGTGTCTTAGTCTATGCCGCTCTGACACTCCATTCCTTTACTTTAGATTTGTGTGTATTGCTTGTATTGTTGTGAAATTGTTAGATATTACTTGTTAGATCTTACTGCACTGTCGGAGCTAGAAACACAAGCATTTCACTACACCCGCAATAACATATGCTAAACATGTGTATGTGGCAAATAAAATGAGATTTTATTTTATTTGATTACCTATTTAAGAATGCTGTTCAGTGACTACAGCTCAGCATTCAACACTGACCGCAAGGCACTACAAAGGGTAGTGCGCACAGCCCAATACATCACTGGGGCCAAGCTCCCTTCCATCCAAGACCTCTATACCAGGCGGTGTCAGCGTTAAGTTTAGAGGGAGGCCCTGAAAATTGTCAAAGACTCCTGCCACCAAAGGCATAGACTGTTCTCTCTGCTACCACACCACAAGCGGTACTGATGCACCAAGTCTAGAACCTGGACCCTGAACAGCTTCTACCCCCAAGTCATAAGACTGCTAAATAGTTAGTTAAATAGTTACCCGGACTATCGGCATTGACCCTTTTTGCACTAACTTTTTTGACTCATCACATACACTGCTGCTAGTGTTTACTATCTGTCACTATTTTCCTAGTTATATGTATCTACCACATTTACCTCGTACACCTGCACATCGACTGGTACCAGTGTATACAGCCATGTTAACATTAGTTATTGTGTATCTATTATTATATATATTTTCCGTATTTTACTTTTCTATTCTTTCTCTCTGCATTGTTGGGAAGGGCCCGTAAGCATTTCACTGTTAGTCCACACCTGTTGTTTACAAAGCATGTGACGAATACAATTGTACAATTTTATGCATGAGAAAATAATAGGTAATTGTGTGTCATTCAGTCCTCAACCATTTACTCACCAGCTGTAGCCATGCATTGGTCATCAAGACCTGGTTCTTCTCATCCTGATGAAAGACAGAAGGTAAGAACAATTCAATTCAATGGCTACAACAGGACGTCATTACAGTAAACAGAAAAGGGTAAGGTTTTGATGATTGTCTGCTTTTGGTTTGGCATGGGTACAAAACAACTGGACTGTGAAACCTCGCATTTATGTAACCACAGTGTTTTATACGCACTGGGTTCAGTGGAGGCACGTATCATATAGTCGGCGCCTCGTTTCAATCTTAAACAACAAGCCCCATGAACCTAAACAACACAGCAGAGAGACAGACCTCAGACTGCTTGATCTGAGTAAATAAGTGATTAGCCAGATATAAGTTTCCTCCTATGTTGTTCTTTCTCTCTCTCACTCTCTCTCTCTACAGGACGTCTCTTAGTCTATCTCAGTTTTGTCGGTTTCTGCCTCTCTTCCACTCTATCAATCACTAACACTCACTTCTAAAACGTAGGGCTGAGAGTGGAGGCTATGTGACAATATATTCCATCAAATGACCCCGATGATGAAGACAGTGCCATTCTTTCTAAAGGGAATGTGTACTTGTGTGTGTAGCGACAGCTTGCAGATCCCCCTCTCCTCAATGTGTGTGTTCTGATCCTGCAGTAATTGTGTCTGACTAGCAGATGGGAGCGGGCTTGGTGGGTGTTGAAGGCTGTTAGGGTCAAATTTATGAAGAGAAAATATCAACCCTCCACCAACTCAAGGTCACCGACTGTACAGCCCTGCATCGCTCAGCTGTGAGGGTCACTGGACATCCCAGGTGGCTGGTTGCAACATCACTCCCTTTCTATTATGAGCCGTCCTCCCCTCAGCAGCCTCCTGTGCTGGATATGGCATCCCTTACCATGGGAACCTCCCAACCACACAAACACACGCAAATTCACTGTCTTCCTCATTAGTCCAATAGAAAGTTTCACAAAAAATGGAAGTCACATCTTTGAAATTTCAGACATAGGCACTTTAAACAATATTTCCCATCTGAATGTTTTAAGATTGTTATCATATCATTATCCCTTCAAGATGAACTCCAGGATCTTAAGCACAACAAATTCTTAAAGGTAAATTCCACCACTTTTCAACCTCATATTCATCATCTCCAGCACCAAACCAGTGTCTAGATATGTGAAAACAACGTGTTTCTATGATCTACGGTTAAAAAGATAAGAAAGGTCCTAAAAGGTCCTCTCTGTGACATCACACCGTAGTATTAAAAGTTTAAAAAGCATGATGAGATGTCATCGGGTAGAACTTTTTTACTTTTTACAACACGTAGAAATGCGCTGTTTCCCATACGTTGACAATGGTATAATGCTGAAGATAATGAAAATGTGGTGGAGTTTCCCTTTAATATATTGCACAAATTGGATTTGTAGCATATCACACAAATTGCAAAATTCGTATCTTATCACACGAAATGGATGACGTAATACACAAAAAATGGGAATCAGTTTTAGCTCGTGAGCACCACTTTCAAACTACTGGCTGAAATTATACAACAGTTCCAGAGTGTCGCTTTAAGTCTAACAACGTGTCTGGGCTGGTGTCTGATGCTTGTCTAATTGGAGTCTATGGGGAGCCAGAAGCCAATCAAAACTAACTGGCTCCCCGACACAAGCAGGAAATAGACACCCACAGATTGGAATTTAATTTGCAATATAATTAGCTAGCACAATGTAGAAAACTATTAACAAGACTTTGTGGAATGTGAAAAGTAATTCTCACTCTCTCCCGCTCTCTCTCATTTCTCTCTCTCCCACAAACAAACACAAACACCACAGCCCATCAAATGCAGCATTATCTTAAGTGCCAAAGTATAAATAGCATAAAAGAGTGTTTCCCCCCCCCTTACTGCCCTTTGCACTCCCTGTAATCATACTCACAAGAAATGACTTGCAGCAACAACATCAATGTGTGATGTATTCAGTGTGTGTGAGTGAGTGTGTCAGGGGGGAATGGGGACCTGACCTAAAATGTTGTCTTCGCAAAGGTAGTAAATAAACGATTAACTCCACAGTTAGCAAATCACCAACTTACAGTATCCTGGCTAATATCCACTGTGCTATGCTAACAGAAGCAGGCTCTGAGAACATTTGGACTATGTTAAGCTTATACTCTATCTGCTAGGTTAATACAAGCTGTGTCGCTAACAATTGAAGCCTAGCTTGTTGGTTTGCAGTGGCATGACCTAATCAATGACCATCGTGTCAGAAAGGCTAAATTGACTTTGCTAATCAGCTACTGTAATACCAGTTTATGACTGTTGATCTAGAGACATTACTGACAGTGATTAAACCATTACACCTAATCAAGCAGTCCTGTTATTGTCTCAAAGCTGTATACAGTGAACCATGTGTAGAGCTGTGCTGTAGCTATGGCGACAGGTAGGCTAGTTTGAAAGGTAAAATATGACGTGTTGACACCAGGGAGATTTCATGCTTAAAGTAGCTATTCCTTTGAAATTTCCCCAAAATCATGTGGCGCATTCTCCTCTACTCGTTGTTTTTATGCATCAAATCAAATCATCATCCAGAAGGTCAAAGTTGGGCCACATTCAGTGTTCAACATGACTGAAAAACTAACTAAAGACGTCTCTGCATGATGCACCACCCACACACACACACACACACACACACACACACACACACACACACACACACACACACACACACACACACACACACACACACACACACACACACACACACACACACATCAATACACACATTAACAACACACACACACCCATGCCCAGTGGAGCGTTGGCAGCTGTGCTCGTCCCGTTAACCAATCACGTTAAATCATGCATTGAGCCTTTCCCAGACAGGACCCATGGGCCCCCCTCACCATCTGAGTCTCACTGCCCTGCCCTGAGTCACAACACTGGACCAGACCCCAACTAGACTAGACCCCAGGACTGGACCAGACCTCAACGAGATCTGACCAACTGACTGGACCAGACCTCAACTAGACCTGACCAACAGACTGGACCAGACCCCAACTAGACTAGACCCCAGGACTGGACCAGACCTCAACGAGACCTGACCAACAGACTGGACCAGACCTCAACGAGACCTGACAAACTGACTGGACCAGACCTCAACTAGACCTGACCAACAGACTGGACCAGACCTCAACTAGACCTGACCAACAGACTGGACCAGACCTCAACTAGACTAGACCCCAGGACTGGACCAGACCTCAACGAGACCTGACCAACTGACTGGACCAAACCTCAACTAGACTAGACCCCAGGACTGGACCAGACCTCAACTAGACTTGACCAACTGACTGGACCAGACCTCAACTAGACCTGACCAACAGACTGGACCAGACCTCAACTAGACCTGACCAACAGACTGGACCAGACCTCAACTAGACTAGACCCCAGGACTGGACCAGACCTCAACGAGACCTGACCAACTGACTGGACCAAACTTCAACTAGACTAGACCCCAGGACTGGACCAGACCTCAACGAGACCTGACCAACAGACTGGACCAGACCTCAACGAGACCTGACCAACAGACTGGACCAGACCTCAACTAGACTAGACCCCAGGACTGGACCAGACCTCAACTAGACCTGACCAACAGACTGGACCAGACCTCAACTAGACTAGACCCCAGGACTGGACCAGACCTCAACGAGACCTGACCAACTGACTGGACCAGACCTCAACTAGACCTGACCAACAGACTGGACCAGACCTCAACTAGACTAGACCCCAGGACTGGACCTGACCTCAACGAGACCTGACCAACAGACTGGACCAGACCTCAACTAGACTAGACCCCAGGACTGGACCAGACCTCAACGAGACCTGACCAACTGACTGGACCAGACCTCAACTAGACCTGACCAACAGACTGGACCAGACCTCAACTAGACCTGACCAACAGACTGGACCAGACCTCAACTAGACCTGACCAACAGACTGGACCAGACCTCAACTACACCTGACCAACAGACTGGACCAGACCTCAACTAGACCTGACCAACAGACTGGACCAGACCTCAACTAGACCTGACCAACAGACTGGACCAGACCTCAACTAGACCTGACCAACAGACTGGACCAGACCTCAACTAGACTAGACCCCAGGACTGGACCAGACCTCAACTAGACTTGGCCAACAGACTGGACCAGATCTCAACTAGACAAGACCCCAGGACTGGACCAGACCTCAACTAGACTTGGCCAACAGACTGGACCAGACCTCAACTAGACCTGACCAACAGACTGGACCAAGAGAAAGGACCACACCAGCATACACACCACAGTTCCGGCCTGAGCCTGAACTAGATCACACCAAAGGAACCATAGCACATAGCACATAGCATCTCAGTGCAAGAGGCATCACTACAGTCCCTGGTTCAAATCCAGGCTGTATCACATCTGGCTGTGATTGGGAGTCCCATAGAGCGGCGCAAATTGGCCCAGTGCCGGTTTGGCCGGGTTAGGCTGTCATTGTAGATAAGAATTTGTTCTTAACTGACTTGCCTAGTTAATTAAATGAAGGTTACATTATTTTACATTTTTAAAGCTACAACCAGACCACAGAGCCAAAGCCAATACACACAACAACAAACATTTCAGAGCAAATGTAAAATCTCCCCTAGCCCTGAGGGGAACTGTGCATGCTCTCCTGGGCTACGCACGGCTCTATGCCCTCTCTGTTTCCTCTTCCTCTTTCCTCAGAGTCTGGTTGACGAATGGGATCAGAGATCTGGCTTTTGTAACAGCTATATTTAAAACACAAACAGTTTTGTTCTCTCTGTGTGTTTTACAGACTCTGGTTTCTACAGCTCTGAACAACTGACTGGCAGCCAAGGTGAAAAACACCACTGCCCCAGGGCCCGGGACAGAGAACAGAATATGGAGAAGGGAGAACACAAGCACACTCCTAATCTGCTAACACACCCGACACACTTTTAAGACTATATTTTGTACAATAACATGCTGAACACTTTTAATACTCCTTACACACTCCTAACACTCTTAACCATTGTCTTGACGCTGTTAACATGTGCACACAGATTCATTTAGATTTCAAAGATTATTAAATGAGCTGATGTGGCTGGAGAAGGTTGACTGAGAGTGGTGATGGGGCTGGAGCTGGTTGACTGAGAGTGGTGATGGGGATGGAGCAGGTTGACTGAGAGTGGTGATGGGGATGGAGCAGGTTGACTGAGAGTGGTGATAGGGAGGGGCTGGTTGACTGAGAGTGGTGATGGGGATGGAGCAGGTTGACTGAGAGTGGTGATGGGGTTGGAGCAGGTTGACTGAGAGTGGTGATGGGGATGGAGCAGGTTGACTGAGAGTGGTGATGGTGTTGGAGCAGGTTGACTGAGAGTGGTGATGGGGATGGAGCAGGTTGACTGAGAGTGGTGATGGGGATGGAGCAGGTTGACTGAGAGTGGTGATGGGGATGGAGCAGGTTGACTGAGATGGTGATGGGGATGGAGCAGGTTGACTGAAGGTGGTGATGGGGATGGAGCAGGTTGACTGAGGGAGCTGATGGGATGGAGCAGGTTGACTGAGAGTGGTGATGGGGATGGAGCAGGTTGACTGAGAGAGCTGATGTGGCTGGAGAAGGTTGACTGAGAGTGGTGATGGGGATGGAGCAGGTTGACTGAGAGTGGTGATGGGGTTGGAGCAGGTTGACTGAGAGTGGTGATGGGGATGGAGCAGGTTGACTGAGAGTGGTGATGGGGATGGAGCAGGTTGACTGAGAGTGGTGATGGGGATGGAGCAGGTTGACTGAGATGGTGATGGGGATGGAGCAGGTTGACTGAGAGTGGTGATGGGGATGGAGCAGGTTGACTGAGGGAGCTGATGGGATGGAGCAGGTTGACTGAGAGTGGTGATGGGGATGGAGCAGGTTGACTAAGAGAGCTGATGTGGCTGGAGCAGGTTGACTGAGAGTGGTGATGGGATGGAGCAGGTTGACTGAGAGTGGTGATGGGGATGGAGCAGGTTGACTGAGAGAGGTGATGGGGATGGAGCAGGTTGACCGAGAGAGGTGATGGGGATGAAGCAGGTTGACTGAGAGAGCTGATGGGATGGAGTAGGTTGACTGAGAGTGGTGATGGGATGGAGCAGGTTGACTGAGAGTGGTGATGGGGATGGAGCAGGTTGACTGAGAGTGGTGATGGGGATGGAGAAGGTTGACTGAGTGTGGTGATGGGATGGAGCAGGTTGACCGAGAGAGGTGATGGGGATGAAGCAGGTTGACTGAGAGAGCTGATGGGATGGAGCAGGTTGACAGAGATAGCTGATGGGATGGAGCAGGTTGACTGAGAGTGGTGATGGGGATGAAGCAGGTTGACTGAGAGAGCTGATGGGATGGAGTAAGTTGACTGAGAGTGGTGATGGCGATGGAGCTGGTTGACTGAGACAGAAGGAGATAAAGAGAGAGCGAGAGGAGTGGCTGTGTCCTGTTTAAATGAGAGAAACCCTCTCTGCATCATTAAACAGCATGGTAGAACAGAGGATTTGGCTACTGACCTTCTCCTAGAGATGTACTGTAACAAATATGCCTGGTGATTAAATGGACATTATAAAAATATGATTATATACCCTTCACAGGTCAATGTAGTCTCTCTCTCTCTGTGTGTGTGTGTGTGTGTGTGTGTGTGTGTGTGTGTGTGTGTGTGTGTGTGTGTGTGTGTGTGTGTGTGTGTGTGTGTTGGTGTTGGTGTTGGTGTGTGTGTGTGTGTGTGTGTGTGTGTGGTGTTGGTGTTGGTGTGTGTGTGTGTGTGTGTGTGTGTGTGTGTGTGTGTGTGTGTGTGTGTGTGTGTGTGTGTGTGTGTGTGTAAACGTCTGTCTGTCTATCCGCCTGTCTGGATATGAATGATAGGGATATTGAGGACCTAATGACCAGAACATATGGATTAGACAGCCTACTATAGGGTGGTGATGTGTCCATGTGTCAGTCTCAGCATGGGTCTGTTCTGACTGTGAGAGGATGTAATGGTGGTGCAATATTCCATCAGTGTTTCTCTGCACAGTACACACGCACGCACGCACACACACACACACGCGCGCGCACACACACACACACACACACACACACACACATATACACACACACACAGCAAAGGGGAAAGTGTGACAGAGTTTCGAGATCCTTGCTAAAGCAAAAAATATGCTGCATTAGCATCCCTCTGGTGAGACTCTCTTTCTCGCACACACCAGGGTTTTTGTTAGCCGGTAATAGCTGGCTTTTGGCCAATACCAAAAATTAAAAGCCGATAAATAAAATTGTCACCGGCCAATTGTCTAAATTAAAAAATGTAAAAATCCTATTCACTGATGGAAATACCAGTTGATGGAAATACATTTCACCAATCATGCTTATCGGTCTATAGTTTAAATTGCATAATTTAGTGGAATTAAATTGGTGCGTGTATATTCGTTATTGATTGTACTTGCGCATGCGCACAGCATACAGATGCAGAGCATACAGAAAATCCGCGCATTTATAAGCCATTGCCCTACAATTCTAAATGCAATTGTGAGTTAAATAAAGTTTTTGGGCCACGATTAAAAATAGATACTATTTTTATTTCTCAACTGGTAATTGAAGCGCACTTCCCATTTGCCATTTAAATGCATAGGCAATGAAGGCAGGCTTCATCAACGCATCACAAACCAATTTGAAATGAGCTGGAGGCAGTATGCATTTTGAAAATATATACTTAAGTGTTTGAAACCCTGAACACTTTACTACATATTATGAGGCATGTTTTACCTTGCTTCAAAGTAGCCTAGGCAAAATCCCACCATATCCGTGGAGGCAATAACTTTATAAAGACTTCCATATGCCATTGAAACCAGTAACCTATTTCTCTATTGGTTTTCAACTTTCTTTCATTGTCCGGTAGCCAAAAGCACTTTCGCCTGTCCCCTACTGCCTTGAGCGCATTTTTGTGCTAATAATGTTAATAAATAATAGTTTATCTACATTTTAAGCTAAACATTGTGATTTGTTGCATCAAACTCATTACTTTTTAAAAATGTTCTTTATGTAGCCTAGGACAGAGGACAGACGCACTACTGAGGAAGAGCTACACACTTCAGCACTCGGCGAACCCGTTCTGTGAGCTTGTGTGGCCTACCACTTCACGGCTGAGCTGTTGTTGCTCCAAGATGCTCCACAATAACAGCAGTTACAGTTGACTGGGGCAGCTCTAGCAAGACAGAAATTTGACGAACTGACTTGTTGGAAAGGTGGTATCCTATGACAGTGCCACGTTGAAAGTTACTGAGCTCTTCAGTAAGGCCGTTTTACTGCCAATGTTTGTCTACGGAGATTGCATGGCTCTGTGCAAAATTTGATACACCTGTCAGCAACGGGTGTGGCTGAAATAGCTGACGCCACTAATTTGAAGGGGTGTCCACATACTCTTCTATATACAGTACAGTGTACTTCCATTCATTGTTCAACTGGTACTGGGGGACCTTCAGATGAGTCTTGTGAGGCCTGTTGGCAAAACAACCAACATGTACGTGTTCGTGAGAGTCTCACCTTTCCACAGAGGGGTCATATTAGTATGAGTCCCAAGACGCTTGTGAGAAGATACAATCTCGGGATGTCTCATGGTCTGACAAACACCGCTCTATCTCTGTCACCTTTCACCGCAGATGCGGAAGTGCAACATCCCCGGATGTGGTGGATTGAGACGCATCCGACGCAAAAAAACAGATGTATCGATTTTTATAAGATTTGTGTAATTATGCTAATTGAATTTCCTTAATTCTCAACTCAATTGAGCGAACAACAGTAGGCCTATAGTTTATTGGCACCAGCGGAGTGCATCGGCCATATTCCCGATGAGTGTGCACTGAGCATATTCACTCTTTATCATTGTTGGCCCAGTGCCACTTCAAAGTTTGTTTTGGGACAATAATTTCCTCCTCCAGTGGACGTCGTTTTCTATTTGTGTCTCCCCTTCTCGCAGGCCTATTATATGGACAGCTTCGTTTTCATATGTCTGTTTGTCAGTGTCAGCAGAGTAGGCTACCCTGTAATTTCTCAAAATATAAAAAGATTCTGCTAATATCTCCAGTCATATAAAGTGTAGTAGAATTGCATGAAATGTGTTTATAAAAGGCCACATTTTTCCCCTTGCAAAGAAGGAAGCAACGTATCTGATATAGCCTATATATAGCCTAGGCCTCTACGGCTATACTCGTTCAGCCATGCACTGAACAGTCTTTTTAGCAAACAGTGATTGAGTTACAGTATATTAACAGCCTAAATTATGACTATCCAATCTACTCATCACATTACGAATAGTAGCCTATCTTACAGTAGTCTGCAAATGGCTGGAAATGCGATGATGCATGGAATGCTTTATTATAAAGGTTCGTTTTTATGGTGAAAATTAGCTTCCTCAAACTTCAATTAGAGTTGTTAGCATAATAACAGTCATTTTTATATAATGCAACACTTTATTTGACCATATTGTTATTGTCTTCATCATTTATAGTAATAGCAGTTTGTAATGTTGGTAGATAAGCAGTAGCAGTAAAAATAATAATTTCTGTTTGTACCTACTTCATTATTCATGACGTAGTCAATGGAGGGCTTCCTATGACTTTCAACTGCAGCCTGTTGTAATGTCGCTTAGATGTCAACAGTTTCCCTTCCTATCAGAGGCTAGTGAGCGGTGCTGTTGCTATCTTTAGCACCATTCTATTTTCAGAGCAGGCAGAGAGGCGGCAATACAACTCTGCACACTCATAGCACACCTTGAAATATCATCAAGCCTGGGGAAAACCTTGTCAGTCCTAGCCTGTGTCACTTTGCAATAGTGTATTGTCACCAGGAACAAGGTTGAGGTAGAGGAACCTCAGAATGAGATGGAGGCCTCCCGAAGCCAGGGACTCGAAAGAGCTGCCGAAGCCCAAAGTGAGAGCCCCAAGCTGGGGGAGGGAGTGCAGCAGGCAGGCTTTCTGAGGATAAGGGTGGAGGGGAGCGTTTTAACTGTGGACCGGGCTTTGCTGGAGCAGTGCAGTGAGTACTTCCGCGCGCTCTTCCGGTCTGGCATGAGGGAGAGCCAGGAGGATGAGCTGCATCTAAAAGGAGGAGTGCATGCACGGGGTTTCCTGATCGCTTTGGCAGTGTGCAGGGGCGAGAAACTTTCTCTACAGGACCCGGATGAACTAATAGAGGCCGTGGAATGTGCTGCCTTTCTCCAGGTGGCGTCACTGTCCCAGCACCTCTGTGATATCATTGACTCTGACAACTGCCTCCTGCTCTACCATGCGGCGACCATCTTTGGTCTACCCAACCTGTTCCACTGTGCTGCCCTGTTCCTCTGCGACGCCTATAGTGACCTGAAGGGGGAGGCAACAAGCACGCTACCAGAGGAGTTGGTACGGTATGCAGAGTCTTTGTCGCCAGCATCTTTCGTCGCTTTGGGAACCCACTCACCCTCTATGGAGCTGCTGAAGGACTCCTTTAGGAACGTGTGTTACCTGGACGAGGTGGAGGGAGAGTGGAGGCACCTAACAGACCTCCCCACTCACGCCAGCACCTCCATGGCGGGCGTCGCCGTCCTGGACAACCGGCTGTATGTGGTGGGGGGTATTTACGGCTATGGCAAAGGCACGGTGGACGGCGGCTTCTGCTACGACCCAGGGACGAGTACGTGGAGCGTGCTTCCTGGACCCCAACAGCCCCGTGCCGACTTCACCCTTCTGGGGCACGAGGGGAAGTTGTACGCCATCGGTGGTGAGCACCAGAAAATAACCATGTCCTCCGCCGAGGCTTATGATGTAGCCACAGGAGAATGGGCGTTCGTGCAGTCCGCACCACGGCCTGTGGCAGCTGTGGCATGCGCCATCGCCCGAAGGCGGATGTTTGTGTGTTTCTGGAGGCCGCCAGACACCACGGATATCTACGAGTACATCCCGGCGAAGGACGAGTGGATGTTAGCCACCACGATGATTAGGCCGCAGAGCTACGGACACTGTATGGTGGCCCACAGGGACAATTTGTATGTGATGCGCAATGGGCCCTCGGACGACTTCCTACGCTGCCTCATGGACCGTTACAACATCACCACGGGACAGTGGACCGCCATACCAGGAAGTTACATCAACACTAAGGGAGCGCTGTTTACCGCCATGGTCAGGGGTGACTCTGTGTTCACGGTCAAACACATGCTAACTCTGGAGTATACCATTGCTGGGGACACATGGAAACCCCGTAGGGAGACGAAGAAAGGCTTTCCCAAGAGTGGCTCACTATGGACATGCTTACTGAGGCTTCCCAAGGCTGGCCTGTAATGGTGTACACTGATAGAGCTGTACTACGGTGCTTGGGGGGGTGGGTGTTACTGTATTAAAGTACAGGTTAACTTCAGCCACCTCTCCCCTGTCTCTGTTCAGTCACAACACACAACATTGTTGCATGGTGTCAGAAGTGAACAGTAGCACGGCCCAGTTAAACCCCAGGAGGTAGATGGAGGAAAAACGACAGAGAAAAGAGAATTAAGTAATTTGTGGAAAACCTCTTAGAACCCTGAAATACCCTTAAAAAAATGTATGAGAGAAAACAAGCATAGAATATTGTACTAGAAAACAAGCCCAGAATATTGTGCTCAAAAGTATGCATAATAAAGAGAAAATTAATAGATTTCATTCAGTCTAGTCAAATTACAAATCAGAACCACAGGTGCTGCATCTGTATGAATATACAGTATGGTCTAGGTCCAGGACAAGTATTTTCACATGGCTAGCAACTACAGCAATAAGGTGAAGACATGCACATACACACTCACACACATAGACTAATACTCACACACCCACACACACACACACACACACACACACACACACACACACACACACACACACACACACACACACACACACACACACACACACACACACACACACACACACACACACACACACACACACACACACACTCTCCATAGAGGCCATCCAGCCACCAAAACAGCTCCAAAACCACAGCAGCAGCAGCTGTTGCTAATCAGAAACCGTGCTCTGTGTGTGTGTGTGTCTGTCTGTCTGGGACAGACACACACACACACAAATTTTGTGCACAAATATGTTTACATCCCTGTTAGTGAGCATTTTATCCTTTGTCAAGTTAATCCATCCACCTGACAGGTGTGACATATCAAGAAGCTGATTAAACAGCATGATCATTATTACACAGCTGCACCCTGTGCTGGGGACCGTAAAATGCCACTCTAAAATCTGCAGTTTTGTCACACAATTCCACCGATGTCTCAAGTATTAAGGGAGCGTGCAATTGGAATGCTGACTGCAGGAATATCCACCAGAGCTGTTGCCAGATAATTGAATGTTCATTTCTCTACCATAAGCCAACATCATTTTAAAGAATTTGGCAGTATGTCCAACTGGCATCACAACCGCAGACCACGTGTAACCACACTAGCCCAGGATCTCCACATCCGGCTTCTTCACCTGCGGGATCGCTGGCTCCCAAGTGGGTGGGCCTATGCCCTCCCAGGCCCACTCATGGCTGCACCCCTGCCCATTCATGGGAAACCCATAGATTAGGGCCTAATGAATTTATTTAAATTGACTGATTTCCTTATATTAACTGTAACTCAAATCTTTGAAATTGTTGCATGTTGCATCTTATATTTTTGTTCAGTATAGTTTAGCCTACTCAAACACGCGGGTCAAACAAAGAGGGATGCTATATTAGATAACTGGCTATGACTAACCAACACTGGACCTCTTCCAAGTAAATGTAAGCTTTTGGTTTTATAAATGTATTGCCACCGGGGCCCACTGGTGTAACTGCTAAACTGATTGCTGCTGACTACAGTCTACTGCATGATTGTAGCGGGTTTAATAACACGTTAGTTCTAGTAGCTATGTTGACTATGACATGACAAGTCTGTGGGCTGTGTGAAACGGTTAGCAGTCATGATAAGGTTTGGCTTGGAAAGGTTTTCTCGCCTGATGTGTTGTGCACCGAAGTCCACAAGCGAAGGGAAAAGGTGAGAGGAGAGAACGTAGATAGATGTGAGAAGGAAATATATATACAACGAGCTGTTTGTACAGTATGTGTCTGGTATGAAAGTGAACTGTGTTTGCGTGTGATCAGGGATGTATTTATTGCGCTGATTCTGTTGAAAAACATTTCTTAAACGGAAGAAAACGGAACGAAACGGTGATAAACATACCTGAATTTGTCCAATAGAAACTCTCTGTTGGACTAATGATTACACCCTTGATCGGCTAGATGCAGGAAAGAATGTGTAAGGCGGTATTGAATGTGTCACTGTCTGTCACCTTGATTACTCAAAATTCTCCCGACCTGTGCACCTACGTTATACATTTTAATTCGTAAGTCTAGGTTGGAGCAACCTCATGATGGGTACAGGGCAAATTCTAGTATCATGTAGTATCCTAAACCTATCAATGTTACATTGAGCTGGGTGAATGGAATATGTATGGAAGTCATCCAATATGCTGTAATAGAAATAAGGCCATGCTCATTAAAAAAATGATCATCCTACATCCTACCTCATCTTAAACAGCAACGACCGCCATTGCTCCACACACATAAACAAGTAGCTAACACAGTGATGCCCCCCCGCCCCCCTCACGCACACACACACACACTCCCTCCCTCACCACGTCTATGATCTGCAGCAGAGTCATTCCCAGCTCCACCAGAAGAGGAGAGGAGTCGTTGATCACTGGTCTCTCCAGACGATTGTAGTTGGCCATCAGCTCCTTGTACAGTCTGCGCTGGTGCTCCCCCTGTAGGGACCCTGGGGTACAGCAAGTCAGCGTTCATGTTAGTAAAGAGAGAGAAAATGTCTCTTCTGTAGCTATTATTCTCTCAGTCAGTTAGCTGGGTGGGAGGGGGTCAGTGGTGATTAAGATAATGTGTTTGCTGGCCCATCTCTCATCCCCTTATCTCTTCTCCTCTCTTCTCTCATCCTTTCCTCCTTCTCTCCCACTGATCCTATTAAGATCCAGCACTAAAGCTGAGGCCAGAGGAGAGAAGATACACCACTGATCAGTTAAGGACGAGGGACATTAAACACACAGACATCACAGTTGTGTTAGTCTATAGCCAACTGGCACCAGAACAGACTGTTCCTTAATTGATCCTAAAAGTGGGTTTGTTCAGAGCTACGGCTGAACAGATGCATGACCTAAATGTGTTCTCTTCATACGTGAGGAAGAAAGCAATACATAAATGTTCACACAGTGGTTATAAGAAAATACTCAGTCCAGTCCTAAAAAAGGGTTCCAAAAGGGTTATTCGGCTGTCCCCATAGGAGAACCCGTTTTGGCTCCAGGTAGAACCCTTTTGGGTTAAATGTGGAAACCTTTTGGGTTAAATGTAGAACCCTTTTGGGTTAAATGTAGAACCATTTTGGGTTAAATGTTGAACCCTCTTTGGAAAGGGTTTTACATGAAATTCAAAAGGGTTCTACCTGCAACAAAAAAAGGTTCTTCAAAGGGTTCTCTTTTGGGGACAACCAAAGAACCCTTTTAGGTTCTAGATAGCACTTTTTTCTAAGTCTATAGCCACTGTTATGGGTTTGTTTCATAGAGGACTGTATAGAATACAGATAGAGACAAGCAGATGTAGTCTACAGTACATGTTGGTTTGGTATTCAAACATCTCGCCCCCTTGCACAGCCAACCCCAGACGGGGAAAACTGTGGAAGACAAGCACTGCTGTTCACATCATTCACACACACACAGACAGACAGACAGACAGACAGACAGACACAGACAGACAGACAGACAGACAGACAGACAGACAGCACTAACAGACAGACAGACAGCACTGACAGACAGACAGACACCACTGACAGACACCACTGACAGACACCACTGACAGACACCACTGACAGTCTCATATGCATATAAAAGAGAAACAGAGAAAGCAGGGAGGGTTAGCAAGGGAATGCAGGGAGACAGGTACAGTGCATGGAAAAGAGCAAGAATAGAGAGAGAAAGAAGATAGAGACGTATCTCTGTAGCAGTGTGTTGCTGATGAGGTCCATTAGGGCCATAATGAGGTGAGTTATAGCAGGACAGGACTCTACTGGAGGTCAGAAAGAGAGAGAGACAGAGAGAGAGAGAGAGAGAGAGAGAGAGAGAGAGAGAGAGAGAGAGAGAGAGAGAGAGAGAGAGAGAGAGAGAGAGAGAGAGAGAGAGAGAGAGAGAGAGAGAGAGAGAGAGTGAGAGAGAGAGAGAGAGAGAGAGAGAGAGAGAGAGAGAGAGAGAGAGAGAGAGAGAGAGGGAGAGAGAGAGAGAGAGAGAGAGAGAAAGGGAGAGAGAGAGAGAGAGAAAGGGAGAGATGTATCTCTGTCCCAGCGTGTTGCTGACGAGGTCCATTAGGGCCATAATGAGGTGAGTTATAGCTGGTCATGACTCTACTGGAGGTTAGAGAAAGAGAGAGAGGAGAAGGAGAGAGAGAGAGAGAAGGAGAGAGAGAGAGGAGAAGGAGAGAGAGTGAGAGAGGAGAAGGAGGAGAAGGAGAGAGAGAGAGAGAGGAGAAGGAGAGAGAGAGAGAGAGAGGAGAAGGAGAGAGAGAGAGAGAGAGGAGAAGGAGAGAGAGAGAGAGAGAGAGAGGAGAAGGAGAGAGAGAGAGAGGAGAAGGAGAGAGAGCGAGAGAGAGAGAGGAGAAGGAGAGAGAGAGAGGAGAAGGAGAGAGAGAGAGAGGAGAAGGAGAGAGAGAGAGAGGAGAAGGAGAGAGAGCGAGAGAGAGAGAGGAGAAGGAGAGAGAGAGAGAGGAGAAGGAGAGAGAGAGAGGAGAAGGAGAGAGAGAGAGAGAGAGAGAGAGAGGAGGAGAGAGAGAGAGGAGAGAAGGAGAGAGAGCGAGAGGATAAACCTGAATGCTGCAGCACTTAGCCACTTATTCATCGAGACATTAATCTATACAACACACGTGTACTATATTAAAACATATATAGTACTGTCACGGATCCCTCCGGAACTTTCAATACGCACACCTGTCCCCTATTCCCACTGATTGTATTTGTATATATATGTGCCCTTTGGTTTCCATTGGGTGGCCGATTATTGTTTGTGTGAGTACCTGTGAGTACCTGTGCTGTGTGTTTTGGGCTTTCATGCCCTTGTGGTTTGAGCAGATGAATCCGGGTCTCGTCCCGTGTGTTATTTATTCGAGGTACTCCTCGCTCTTTTGTTTGGGTTTCAATCCTGTGTTTTTGTATAGTGTTTGTTTGGTCTTTGTCCCCGTGCCCTTACACGGCACGCCGTAATTTGGGTGAAATAAAACCCATATTATGCATTCCTGCGTCTGTCTCCCGAATCTCTTCATACCAATGTGACGAGTACATACATACAGTGCATTCGGAAAGTATTCAGACCCCTTCCCTTTTTACACATTTTGTAACATTGCAGCCTTATTCTAAAATGGATTTATAAAAAATCATTAACCTTCAAAGCTAAAACAGTTTAAGACATTTCTGCAAATTTATGAAAAATAATAACAAACAGAACTACCTTACTTACATAAGTATTTAGACTCTTTGCTATGAGACTCGAAATTGAGCTCAGGTGCATCCTGTTTCCACTGATCATCCTTGAGATGTTTCTACAACTTGATTGGAGTCCACCTGTGGTAAATTAAATTGATTGGACATGATTTGGAAAGGCACACACCTATCTATATAAGGTCCCACAGTTGAAAGTGCATGTCAGAGCAAAAACCAAGCCATGAGGTCGAAGGAATTGTCCGTAGAGCTCAGAGACAGGATTGTGTCGAGGCACAGATCTGGGGAAGAGTAGCAAAATATTTCTGCAGCATTGAAGGTCCCCATGAACACAGTGGCCTCCATCATTCTTAAATGGAAGAAGTTTGGAACCACCAAGACTCTTCCTAGATCTGGTTGCCCGGCCAAACTGAGCAATCGGGGGCCAAGAACCCAATGGTCACTCTGACAGACCTCTGGAGTTCCTCAGTGGAGATGGGAGAACCTTCCAGAAGGACAACCATCTCTGCAGCACTCTGCCAATCAGGCCTTTATGGTAGAGTGGCCATACGGAAGCCACTCCTCAGTAAAAGGCACATGATAGCCTGCTTGGAGTTTGCCAAAAGGCACCTAAGGACTCATACCATAAGAAACAAGATTCTCTGGTCTGATGAAACCAAGATTGAACACTTTGGCCTGAATGCCAAGCGTCACATCTGGGGGAAACTGGCACCATCCATACGGTGAAGCATCGTGGTGGTAGCATCATGCTGTGGGGATGTTTTTCAGCAGCAGGGACTGGGAGACTAGTCAGGATCGAGGGAAAGATGAATGGAGCAATGTACAGAGAAATCCTTGATGAAAACCTGCTCCAGAGCACTCAGGACTTCAGACTGGGGCGAAGCTTCACCTTCCAACTGGACAACGACCCTAAGCACACAACCAAGACAACACAGGAGTGGCTTCTGGACAAGTCTCTGAATGTCCTTGAATAGCCCAGCCAGAGCCCGGACTTGAACCCGATTTAACATCTCTGGAGAGACCTGGAAATAGCTCTGCTATAGCTGGGCTATCCATATTCACATCAATGCATACAACGTGTGTACTTATATACAGTAACTATTAGCAATACAGCACCTAATGTATAACACATAGGCCTATGGGTTCTGAAAAGGTGTTGAGATGTCATCTACATACTGTACATCCACATTTGTCCACAATGCACATCAATGTATCTGCATGTCTCCTGCACACTCTGCAGCCATGCAGAAACTAGAGCCTTCACTTTCCCTCTTTCATGTTTTATTCCTCTCTGATATGCAAAGCGGGGAATATATACACTAGAGGTGTATCGGCATGGCCGATTAATTAGGGCCGATTTCAAGTTTTCATAACAATTGGTAATCAGCATTTTTGGATGCCGATTATGGACAATTATATTGCATTCCACGAGGAGACTGTGTGGCAGGCTGACTACCTGTTACGTAAATGCAGCAAGGAACCAAGGTAAGTTGCTAGCTAGCATTAAACTTATCTTATAAAAAACAATCAATCTTAACATAATCCCTAGTTAACTACACATGGTTGATGATATTACTAGTTTAACTAGCTTGTCCTGTGTTGCAAATAATCAATGCGGTGCCTGTTAATTTATCATCGAATCACATACCTTCTCTGCTATGCAATCTGGTTTCAGAGCTGGTCATGGGTGCCCCCCCGCCACGCTCAAGGTCCTAAACGATATCATAACCGCCATCGATAAGAGACATTACTGTGCAGCCGTATTCATCGACCTGGCTAAGGCTTTCTACTCTGTCAATCACAACATTCTTATTGGCAGACTCAACAGCCTTGGTTTCTCAAATGATTGCCTCGCTTGGTTCACCAACTACTTCTCTGATAGAGTTCAGCGTGTCAAATCGGAGGGCCTGTTGTCCGGACCTCTGGCAGTCTCTATGGGGGTACCACAGGGTTAAATTCTCGGGCAGACTCTTTTCTAAGTATACATCAATGACGTCGCTCTTGATGCTGGTGATTCTTTGATCCACCTCTACGCAGATGACACCATTCTGTATACTTCTGGCCCTTCTTTGGACACTGTGTTAACTAACCTCCAGACGAGCTTCAATGCCATACAACTCTCCTTCCGTGGCCTCCAACTGCTCTTAAAGTAAAACTAAATGCATGCTCTTCAACCGATCGCTGCCCACACCTGCCCGCCCGTCCAGCATCACTGCTCTGGACGGTTCTGACTTAGAATATGTAGACAACTACAAATACCTAGGTATCTGGTTAGACAGTAAACTCTCCTTCCAGACTCCAATCCAATCCAAAATTAAATCTAGAATCGGCATCCTATTTCGCAACAAAGCATCATTCACTCATGCTGCCAAACATACCCTTGTAAAACTGACCATCCTACCGATCCTCGACTTCGGCGATGTCATTTACAAAATAGCCTCCAACACTCTACTCAACAAATTGGATGCAGTCTATCACAGTGCCATCCATTTTGTCACCAAAGCCCCATATACTACCCACCACTGCGACCTGTACGCTCTCGTTGGCTGGACCTCGCTTCATACTCGTCGCCAAACCCACTGGCTCACTGGTCACCATAGCAGCACCCATCCGTAGCACACGCTCCAGCAGGTATATCTCACTGGTCACCCCCAAAGCCAATTCTTCCTTTGGCCGCCTCTCCTTCCAGTTCTCTGCTGCCAATGACTGGAACGAACTGCAAAAATCACTACAGTTGGAGACTCTTACCTCCCTCACTAGCTTTAAGCACCAGCTGTCAGAACAGTTCACAGATCACTGCACCTGTACATAGCCCATCTGTAAATAGCCCATCCAATCTACCTCATCCCCATACTGTAGTTATTTATTTATCTTGCTCCTTTGCACCCCAGTATCTCTACTTGCACATTAATCTTCTGCACATTCTACCATTCCAGTGTTTAATTGCTATATTGTAATTACTTAGCCACCATGGCCTATTTATTGCCTTACCTCCCGTATCCTACCTCATTTGCACATGCTGTATATAGACTTTTCTACTGTATTATTGATTGTATGTTTGTTTATTCCATGTGTAACTCTGTGTCGTTGTATGTGTCGAACTGCTTCGCTTTATCTTGGCCAGGTCACAGTTGCAAATGAGAACTTGTTCTCACCTAGTCTACCTGGTTACATAAAGGTGAAATTTAAAAAAAATTAAACTTTGCCAAATGATGTTTTAACAAAAGCGCATTCGCAAAAAAGCACAATCATTGTACGAATGTACCTAACCATAAACACCAATGCCTTTCTTAAAATCTTCTTAAAATCAATGCCTTTCAATACACAGAAGTATAGTTTTTGAAACCTGCATACAGTGGGGAGAACAAGTATTTGATACACTGCCGATTTTGCAGGTTTTCCTACTTACAAAGCATGTAGAGGTCTGTAATTTTTATCATAGGTACACTTCAACTGTGAGAGACGGAATCTAAAACAAAAATCCAGAAAATCACATTGTATGATTTTTAAGTAATTAATTTGCATTTTATTGCATGACATAAGTATTTCATACATCAGAAAAGCAGAACTTAATATTTGGTACAGAAACCTTTGTTTGCAATTACAGAGATCATACGTTTCCTGTAGTTCTTGACCAGGTTTGCACACACTGCAGCAGGGATTTTGGCCCACTCCTCCATACAGACCTTCTCCAGATCCTTCAGGTTTCGGGGATGTCACTGGGCAATACGGACTTTCAGCTCCCTCCAAAGATGTTCTATTGGGTTCAGGTCTGGAGACTGGCTAGGCCACTCCAGGACCTTGAGATGCTTCTTACGGAGCCACTCCTTAGTTGCCCTGGCTGTGTGTTTCGGGTCGTTGTCATGCTGGAAGACCCAGCCACGACCCATCTTCAATGCTCTTACTGAGGGAAGGAGGTTGTTGGCCAAGATCTCGCGATACATGGCCCCATCCATCCTCCCCTCAATACGGTGCAGTCGTCCTGTCCCCTTTGCAGAAAAGCATCCCCAAAGAATGATGTTTCCACCTCCATGCTTCACGGTTGGGATGGTGTTCTTGGGGTTGTACTCCTCCTTCTTCTTCTTCCAAACACGGCAAGTGGAGTTTAGACCAAAAAGCTCTATTTTTGTCTCATCAGACCACATGACCTTCTCCCATTCCTCCTCTGAATCATCCAGATGGTCATTGGCAAACTTCAGACGGGCCTGGACATGAGCTGGCTTGGGCAGGAGACCTTGCGTGCGCTGCAGGATTTTAATCCATGACGGCGTAGTGTGTTACTAATGGTTTTCTTTGAGACTGTGGTCCCAGCTCTCTTCAGGTCATTGACCAGGTCCTGCCGTGTAGTTCTGGGCTGATCCCTCACCTTCCTCATGATCATTGATGCCCCACGAGGTGAGATCTTGCATGGAGCCCCAGACCGAGGGTGATTGACCGTCATCTTGAACTTCTTCCATTTTCTAATAATTGCGCCAACAGTTGTTGCCTTCTCACCAAGCTGCTTGCCTATTGTCCTGTAGCCCATCCCAGCCTTGTGCAGGTCTACAATTCTATCCCTGATGTCCTTACACAGCTCTCTGGTCTTGGCCATTGTGGAGAGGTTGGAGTCTGTTTGATTGAGTGTGTGGACAGGTGTCTTTTATACAGGTAACGAGTTCAAACAGGTGCAGTTAATACAGGTAATGAGTGGAGAACAGGAGGGCTTCTTAAAGAAAAACTAACAGGTCTGTGAGAGCCGGAATTCTTACTGGTTGGTAGGTGATCAAATACTTATGTCATGCAATAAAATGCAAATTAATTACTTAAAAATCATACAATGTGATTTTCTGGATTTTTGTTTTAGATTCCGTCTCTCACAGTTGAAGTGTACCTATGATAAAAATTACAGACCTCTACATGCTTTGTAAGTAGGAAAACCTGCAAAATCGGCAGTGTATCAAATACTTGTTCTCCCCACTGTATTTAGTGAAAATAAATTAATGTTAGCAGGCAATATTAACTAGGGAAATTGTGTCACTTCTCTTGCATTCATTGCATGCAGAGTCAGGGTATATGGAACAGTTTGAACCGCCTGGCTCATTGCGAACTAATTTGACAGAATTTTACATAATTATGACATAGCATTGAAGGTTGTGCAATGTAACAGCAATATTTAGACTTAGGGTTGCCACCCGTTCGATAAAATACGGAACGGTTCCGTATTTCACTGAAAGAATAAACGTTTCCAGATTTGACCATATTAATGACCAGAGGCTCATATTTCTGTGTTTATTATATTATAATTAAGTCTATGATTTGATATTTGATTGAGTGGTGGTAGGCAGCAGCAGGCTCATAAGCATTCATTCAAACTTTACTGCGTTTGCCAGCAGCTCTTAGCAATGCTTGATTCACAGCGCTGTTTATGACTTCAAGCCTATCAACACCTGAGATTAAACTGGCAATACTAAAAGTGCCTATTAGAATATCCAATAGTCGAAGGTATATGAAATACAAATGGTATAGAGAGAAATAATCGACGCGTCATAATTCCTATAATAACTACAACCTAAAACTATATATATATATATATATATATATATATATATATATATATATATATATATATAAAAATCGTCCGATTAATCGTTATCAGCTTTTTTTGGCCCTCCAATAATCTGTATTGGTGTTGAAAAATCATAATCGGTCAACCTCTAATATACACACACCTAAACTAATAAGGTGAAAAACTCACTCTGTGTGCGTCCAAAATGGCACCCTAGTTATTCCTTATATAGTGCGCTACTTTTGATCAGAGCCCTTTGTGTGTTTATGGAGTCACCATGGGCCCTGGTAAAATAGGGAATAGGGCGACATTTGAGACGCACCCTCTCACACTCCAAGATCTCACAGAGGAAAGCCTTGTGAAGATGTGGTTATATGACTTACAGGCTGGGATGTGGTAATCTAATGAAACATATTACACAAACTTGAATTCCCAAACAAAATATCAGTATGGTGTAACACAGTTTACACCAGAAATCTGTAAGGCTACTCTATGAGCTTGTTTTCTTTAAAGAGCCATGAGAAGCAGAGAGGCTGAGGCTTCATCTAGCAGACACCGCATGGTACCCAATCAAACACAAAGAGATGAAAGGAAGGAACACAGAAAGTCATGTCTCAGATAACATCTGTGAGGATCTCTCTCTGCATCTTCTCAATCTCTCCATTTTTTACCTCACCCCCCCACTCTCTCACCATCTCCCTCTTTCTCTTCATCTCTCCCTCTCCATCCCCCAATAAAACAGTGTGATAACATAAGCTACTCATTAAAGCTCTTCTGTTACATGACTGCCGGGAGGATTGTAGCGGCTCCTTGACTGACAAAGAGATAGTCATCTCTGATTGGTTCTGGTTGGTTTTGAAGTGAGTTTGTGTGTTTATGGAGTCACAATCGACATACAACACACACTCACAAAACACACACACACTCTCCTGATATGCATCTTCTCTTCATTCCATTAGAAAACCGGCATCTCTGTGGTCTCAGTGTCTGTCACACACGCTCACACACACACTCACACACGGGAGGAGATTTAAATGGCAAAGACCTTTCCTGTTATTAACCAGGGATTCGATAGACCTCCCTTAAACCTCTCTTGAGCCTACCGAAGGAAAGGTGGGGAGGAGTGTTTTAACGGATAGAGTATCTCTCTGCCTCTTTCTATCAGTCTCTGTTTGTGAGACCACCTGCAACTAACCGTGAGACAAACTTCTGTGTTTAACAATTAAAACAGTCAATTTAAGCTACAAAGCGTAAAAATACCTACTTTGTTTTCCCTCTTAATTGTAGAGTATTTATTCATGTTGTGACTGGTAAACAGGGAGTGCAGTGTTTAAACTGTGTTGTGGTTCATGCGAACCTATTTGATTGTCCCGGGGAGGATAATTGGTAACATTGGAATGTGTAACTTAAGGCACGGTTTAGCACCTTGATTGAGATGTTTTCATACAGTAATATGTATGTTTATGGCCTGAAAATGCGTGTCGTGTTATTCATGCCTTTATGAGGTTAATTAATAAATAGGTATAATGTAACGTTCTATTGGTGAAGTGCATTATTGGTAAAACCAGGCACGTGCACAGATAGAGCACTAGAAGAAGCAGAGAAAGATGGTGGACGCGGATGTTCTGCTTGAAACTGATGGCATGTCGGGTGGAGATGAGAACACAGAGAGTGAGATTAAAAGTGGGATACAGCGGTGAAAAAGAAAGGAAACGTGAAGTAAAGTTGTGGTGGAAACTAGGAAACCCAAGCCTAGTCTAGACTCGTTTTTAGTCGGAGTGAGGGACCAATGTTATCTGGGACATCCATTCGACGTCTTGAGTAAAATATGGGATGGGTTGGAGGATAATGTCGGTGTCACGAATCCCGCCGTAGATGGTGCCTCTTCCTGTTTGGGCGGCGCTCGGCGGTCGTCATCGCCGGCCTACTAGCTGCCACCGATCCCCTTTTCTGTTTCAGTTAGTTTTGTCTGATTAGTTTCACCTGTTTCTTGTTTGGGTTTTGTTTTGGGCTATTTAAACCCGGTAGGCCCGCCGGCTTTTGTGCGGGCTTGTTTTTCTGTTCATGGTGTGTGGATTATTGTGGATTCCGTTTTCCTGGACAGTTTCGTCCTATTTGTTGGACTGGGTATTTTATGCGCCCTTGTGTTTGGCGTGACCGTTACTCTGTTCTTGGAATAAAGATCCACGTTTTGAACTACCCTGCTCTCTACGCCTGACTCCTCCACCCACTACTCCTAGAAGCCATTACAGTCGGTCAGAGTCACATATGGTCTTATTTAGATTTTGTTGTGTGTCCGTGGCGCAGAAGACAAGATGCGCCTCAAAGAGATAGAGTGGAATGTTTTGTGTACAGCTCTTCGAAGCAGAGCGCCTATCAAGGGGGTTATCTCTGGGGTAGTGCATGCGTGGTTGGTGCACATCGACTGACCCGTATGGTGGATGGAGTGATTTCTTCACTCCATACTTTTGTCCTTTGATGAAGAGTCTATTCCGTCTCATGTCTGCATCATTGTGAGTGCAGATGTACTTTGTTTGGGACTCAGTGATTTTACAGATGAGGCCTTGCAAGGAATTCTGTCGAAGAATGTTCCACCCTCACAGGCCCCTGGGGCTTCATGTATAGACCGTGCTTACGTACAAAATACATCCAAAAAACATGCGTGCGCCAGCTTTCACACAAACGTTGGCATTTATAAAAACTGACTAAGGTGGTGAGAATGTGCTCACCTTCCCGTACGCACAGTTTCTAGTGGTTGAAGTATTGCATTGTAAGGAGACAAGTAGCCTAGTATTTTGTCTACATGGGGGATAAGATGGACATGTTTGTTCATAACAAAAAAAACGGTTAACAACAAGATGCAATTGTTTGCTGTTAGTGAGAAGAGAGAACATACATTTTGTTTATAATGAGACAACATATCCACAGGAAAGTATAAAAAGTTGATGTAATTATGTGGGTATGTTGTCTCACATTCCTACCTGCAAAATGACCAACAGCACTGACAACCGGTAAAGTACGGGGGGGCACCAACGGTCTGTGTATGGCCCTGGGTAAAACTCTTAATTTCCTGTTGTGGCCAGGAAATTTGTAAATATCGTAAGTAAGTTTTGCGCTTACCCTATTTTATCAACGGCCTACCTCACAATGGGTAAGTAGGCCTATTCGCTTTCCTCAGGGTAACAACTGCTCCTTCTTCCATATTCATTTAACTGGCCTTCAGATACATCCTTTAGTTACAAAATGACTATTCAAACAGTGAATTACCACCGCTGCACTCTATGTCTAAAGTGAACTTTTCAATCTATCGTAAATCATGAAACATTCCTCTTTGGGGACGTTAAGGTCCATTGTTCTCGGATCGAATCAAATCAAACTTTATTTGTCACATGCGCCGAATACAAAAAGTGTAGACTTTACCGTGAAATGCTTACTTACAAGCCCTTAACCAACAGTGCAGTTCAAGAAGAGTTTATTTACCAAGTAGACTAAAATAAAAAGTGATAATAAAGAGTAACATAATAAGAATAACAATAACGAGGCTATATACAGAGTGCACGGGTACCGAGTCAGTGTCCGGGGGTACAGGTTAGTTGAGGTAATTTGTACATGTAGGTGGGGGTGAAGTGACTATGTATAGATAATAAACAGTGAGTAGCAGCAGTGTACAAAAGGGAGGGGGGGAGGGGTCAATGTAAATTGTCCGGTGGCGATTTTATTAATTGTTCAGCAGTCTTATGGCTTGGGGGTAGAAGCTGTTGAGGAGCCTTTTGGTCCTAGACTTGGCGCTCCGGTACCGCTTGCCGTGCGGTAGCAGAGAAAACAGTCTATAACTTGGGTGACTGGAGTCTCTGACAATTTTATGGGCTTTCCTCTGACACCGCCTATTGTATAGGTCCTGGATGGCAGGAAGTTTTGCCCCAGTGATGTACTGGGCCCTTCGCACTACCCTCTGTAGCGCCTTACGGTCAGATGCCGAGCAGTTGCCATACCAGGCTGTGATGCAACCGGTCAGGATGCTCTCGATGGTGCAGCTGTAGAACCTTTTGAGGATCTGGGGACCCATGCCAAATCTTTTCAGTCTCCTGAGAGGGAAAATGTTTTGTCGTGCCCTCTTCACAAATAACTTGGTATGTTTGGACCATGATAGTTCGTTGGTGATGTGGACACCAAGGAACTTGAAACTCTCGACCCGCTCCACTACAGCCCTGTCGATGTTAATGAGGGCCTGTTCGGCCCACCTTTTCCTGTAATCTACGAACAGTTCCTTTGTCTTGCTCACATTGAGGGAGAGGTTGTTGTCCTGGCACCACACTGCCAGTTCTCTGACCTCCCTATTGGCCATCTCATCGTTTTTTGGTGATCAGCCCTACCACTGTTGTGTCGTCAGCAAACTTAATGATGGTGTTGGAGTCATGTTTGGTCACGCAATCGTGGGTGAACAGGGAATACAGGAGGGGACTAAGTACACACCCCTGAGGGGCCCCAGTGTTAAGGAGCAGCGTGGCAGACGTGTTGTTGCCTACTCTTACTCTTACAGCCCA
Source organism: Salvelinus alpinus (assembly GCF_045679555.1). Taxonomy (NCBI): domain Eukaryota; kingdom Metazoa; phylum Chordata; class Actinopteri; order Salmoniformes; family Salmonidae; genus Salvelinus; species Salvelinus alpinus. Next base: position 70,857,644 of record NC_092089.1, read on the forward strand.
TCATCAACAGCCATCATTGATACGGCCAGGTCCTAATGTCCAGGTATTGGTGCCATTAGAGAGGTGAAAGGTCAGTCATGGCCAGTCAGGTCCTGATCGATCAGTAGTGATCACTTCTGATGTGACCTCATTCATTAGGCATTGTTAGGGTGATGATGACAATAGCCCATTGAATTACATTATACTAGAGATAGCGTCCCAAAAACATTTTAGAAATGTCTATTAATATATAATGAGCAAAAGTCACGCCTACAGTATTTTCTAGAATATCAAAGTATCACAAATGTCAATATCAAATACTACAGGAAATGTGTTATACAAACACTTATCAGACCTGATGCATACTGAATCAATTAATTGCAGTGGACTGACATGTGGATAGATTTTTGAATTACAGATATATGGGTATCTAGTATAGAAATGAGATGGATATATTCCATCCTTGGCTCTGATTGGAGAGAGACAGATTGTGAAAAGAGCCCTGTGAAAGACAGATTTAGAGATGAGGGAGTGTGAAAGAAAGAGAAACACTTCCCTGAAATGGTGATGGTCAATATTTACATTTGAACCTATCAAGGGGATGAACAGAGGAAGGCAGAGAAATTGAGAGAAGAAGCTATACGGAAGTGAGTGCCAAGTAAAGCAGTGTCTCCTAATCCCGCTCTAACTCACCCTGACACTTTTTATGACCCTCTCTCTCTCTCTCAATTCAATTCAATTCAATTCAAGGGCCTTTATTGGCATGGGAAACATATGTTTACATTGCCAAAGCAAGTGAAATGGATAAACAAAAGTGAATTAAACAATAACAAAAACTATGAACAGTAAATATTACACTCACACAAGTTCCAAAATAATAGAGACATATCAAATTTCATATTATGTCTATATACAGTGTTGTAACAATGTGCAAAATAGTTCAAGTACAAAAGGGGAAATTAATAAACATATAGGTTGTATTTACAATGGTGTTTGTTCTTCACTGGCTGCCCTTTTCTTGTGGCAACAGGTCACAAATCTTGCTGCTGTGATGGCACACTGTGGTATTTCACCCAGTACATATGGGAGTTTATCAAAATTGGATTTGCTTTCGTATTTTTTGTGGGTATGTGTAATCTGAGGGAAATAAGTGTCTCTAAAATGGTCATACATTTGGCAGGAGGTTAAGAAGTGCAGCTCAGTTTCCACCTAATTTTGTGGGCAGTGTGCACATAGCTTGTCTTCTCTTGAGAGCCAGTTCTGCCTACGGCGACATTTCTCAATAGCAAGGCTATGCTCACTAAGACTGTACAGTTAAATATTTCCTTAATTTTGGGTCAGTCACAGTGATCAGGTCTCTGTCTCTCTCTCTGTCTCTCTCTCTGTCTCTCTCTCTCTCTCTCTCTCTCTCTCTCTCTCTCTCTCTCTCTCTCTCTCTCTCTCTCTCTCTCTCTCTCTCTCTCTCTCTCTGTCTCTGTCTCTGTCTCTGTCTCCCTCTCTGTCTCTCTCTCTCTCTCGTCGGAGTGCATGCTGGGAGTGAGTCGTCAAGCAGGAGTGATTGTGAGAGCGAATGGAATTTCTTTTCACTCTATTGAGTTTTGGTATGTATATATATATATATTGATTAGTTTAGTTGGTTTAAGGGTATCTTGTTTAACTATCACTAAGCACGTATAGGGGTGGTGGGATCGTTGAGATTGGTTTTTCGCGAGGGCACAACCAGCGGGTGGGGCTGGTTGCAATGGCCACTCGCGGAAGTGTGGAGTTTGAAAAACTTAGTCGGAGGCATGGAGTAAAGATTCCTGCTGCGGCCGGGTGTTCAGTGGAAGAATGTAGCTTGGCTGTGGGTGCTATCATTGGGTATGATAGCATCAAATCAGCCTCAAGGATGAATAGCGCTGTAGTGATATTCTTAGATTCCATTGAAAAGGTGAATAAGATAGTTGAGAGGGGTGTTGTGTTGCGGGAGACACAGACGCCGGTATTTCCGCTTATGAATCCGGCGAAGAAAGTTATACTTTCTAACGTGCCACCATTTGTTAGAGATGAAGTGTTGGAGCGAGAGTTATCTCGCCATGGTCAAATCGTATCTACAATAAAGAAGGTTCTTTTTGGATGCAAATCTCCGTTGCTGAAACATGTCGTGTCTCATAGGAGACAAGTGCATATGATCTTAAAAAAGGACGGAGATGAACTGAATTTAGCGTTCAGTTTTAAGATTGATGGATTTGATTATGTCTTCTACGCTTCTACTGAATCAATGAAATGCTTTGGCTGTGGAAGAGAGGGGCATTTGGTGCGTAGTTGTCCCGAGAATGAGCGCGCTGAGCCCGGTAGTAGCTCTAGTGCTGGTGCAACTAACGCACCACCGCGAAGGGATGAACATGCTAAGGGTGCAGGGGAAGGGAGAAGGTGGGCAGATGTGGTTGGAAAAGTAGGAGAGGAAGGCATTGTGGATACGGGGGCAATTGTGGTAGATCAGAACAAAGAGGGAGGGGAAACAGTCGGTGAGATTGCGACTGCCGTCGCTGAGGTGGTGCTGGAACATGAAATTGGAGGTCAAGAGGAGATTGAAATAACGGAAAAAGAAGCAGCTGTTTTCAAAATACCGAGGAGTAAGAGGAAGAATTTAAGGGGTGGTGAAGGGTCTAATTCTAAGAGAAAGGTAGAGATTGATAAATCAGTTGAAGATGAACAAGTTGTAGAGATGGTGGAGTTTTCTTCTGGGGAGGATAGCGAGAGTGAGTCATCTGACGCGTCACAACAAAATAGCGAGATAAATGGGGTGGAAGGGAGGTATGGGATTGAGAAGATACGTCAATTTCTGAAGTTGACAAAAGGGAAGAAATATATGCAGGATTACAATGTAACTGATTTTTTCCCTGAAAGTGAATTGTTTATTGAATCAGCAAAGTTTCTGATGTCAAAAATTACAGGGGGAGGTTTGAAAAGCCCTGAAATTGCTAGACTCAAGAAAGTGGTCACGAGAGTGATAAGTGATGTAAATTCTAAAGAAAATGAAAGAGTTCAGTTGCAGTTTTAACTCTGTAAAGAGATGTGGTGGCTGTATCTTCCTCTGTATATTTTTTTCATCCATGAGCAGTTTTAAGATTTCTTCTTTAAACGTAAATGGGGCAAGAGATGGTAAAAAAAGAGCCATAGTGTATGAGTTAATTAGGGGAAAGGGAAGTGACATAAATTTTCTACAAGAAACACATAGTAATTTGGAAAATGAAGTTATGTGGCAACAGGAGTGGGGGGGGGGGGCAGTGGTGTGTAGTCATAAAAACTCAAAAAGTGGGGGTGTGGCTATCTTGTTCTCAAAAGGGTTTTTGCCTTTGTCATATGAGGTTGAAGAGGTAGTTGAGGGGAGGTTATTAAAAGTTAGAGCAAGGTATGAAAACATCACTATGTGTCTGATAAATGTATATGCCCCAGTGGTGACAGTTGAGAGGGTATGTTTTTTAGAGACATTATCAAATACCATTGAGAAATGTAACAAAGAAGATTATTTATTTATTGCTGGGGATTTTAACTGCACAGTCAGCGATTTAGATATAAATCACCAAGAACCTCATATAGCCTCAAGGACTTTTTTAAAACGCCTAATTGTAACACATGAACTGTGTGATATTTGGCGGAGTCAACATGGAGGAACAAGGCAGTACACCTGGGCGCATGTGAGAGAGAACATCATCTCTATGGCCAGGTTAGATAGGTTTTATTGTTTTGAGCATCAATCTCAGGTCTGTAAATCAAGTGTGATAACCCCAGTGGGATTTTCTGATCATTGTTTAATAACAGAGGTGGTGTTCATTAACGATGTAAAACCCAAAAGCGCATACTGGCATTTTAATATAACTTTATTGAGTGATGATCACTTCAGGAAATGTTTTAGTTTTTTCTGGGAGAGGTGGAGGTCTCAAAAGGCCAGTTTTGTATCCCTTCAACAGTGGTGGGATATAGGGAAAATCCAGATTCAACAATTCTGTAATCAATACACGAGGAATGTCACCAAGGATATCACCAGATCAATGAAAGCCCTAGAGTTTGAAATAGTGGAACTCATGACGTTGGTTGAGACCACAGGAGATCGAGGCCATACTCAGGCCCTCAAGAGGAGAAAAGCTGCATTGGCAGACCTGCTGGGTATCAGAGCACAGGGGGCATTGGTGAGAAGTAAGTTTCAGGGAATATCTGAAATGGATGCCTCATCCAAATTTTTCTTTGGTTTAGAGAAAAAGAATGGACAAAGAAAAATTATTCATTGTCTCAAATCAGCTGTTGGACAAGAGCTCACTAGCCCTAGTGAAATTAGAAAGAGGGCAGTAGAGTTCTATGCTGAGCTCTACAAGTGTGAGTACAAAGCGGATAAAACAGTGATACAGCAGTTCTTTGATGGGCTCCCAAAGGTGGCTGCAGAAGCTCAGGTTGAGCTTGAGCAACCATTGTCTTTGCAGGATTTATACACTGCATTAAAAGGCATGGAAAATGGAAGGGCACCAGGCATTGATGGGCTTCCCGTTGACTTTTTTAAGTCTTTTTGGGCTATGTTGGGAGAGGATTGGCGAGCAGTAGTTATTGATAGTTTAACCGGAGGGTTACTACCAATAAGCTGCAGAAGGGCTGTCCTCACCCTACTGCCCAAAAAGGGTGACCCTAGGGAGGTGAAGAACTGGAGGCCGGTGGCTTTATTGTGCACTGATTATAAGATATTGTCAAAGGCTTTGTCCAACAGGCTGAGGGAGGTGATGGGGCAAATCATACGGACCAGTCCTACTGTGTTCCTGGCAGGCAGATAGGGGATAACATTTCTCTGATTCGTGATTTTTTTGGACGTCTCTAGGGCTATTGGGTTGGATGCTGGTCTAATTTCAATTGATCAGGAAAAGGCATTTGACCGAGTTGAACATCAATATTTATGGCACACATTTGAGGCGTTTGGGTTCAGCTCTGGTTTTATTGCCATGATAAAGGTGATATATGGTGACATTGAAAGTGTGTTGAAAGTTAACGGTGGTTTGAGTGCTCCTTTTAACCCTTTCATGCGTGAGTTCCAAATATCTCTAACGGTCGCCCCAGCGTGAGTTTTTTTATGCACGTGATATTAGAACGTTCTCTCCATTCCAGAATGTGTTTGTTATGTAACAGTACATTTAATCCGCGCTGCCCTCAAACAAAAGCACGCAGCCTGTTTTTATTTGTCAATTTTAAATTATTTCTAACAAGTTTTTTATTTTCTAATAACAGTTTGAAATGAGGTGTGTTCCGCCTCATTCATTCACATAAAAGTAGTCATTTTTACTTTTGCGGACCAATTAATTTTTTTGACATTTCTGACCCGGACAAAATTCCCCAAACACTTCTCAATTGTTTGTGCAGGACATTTACTCATCTGCCGTCCTGCATACACGTGTTCATATTATTCCACCTGTCGCCTGCATCGAAATCAAAGTTGTTTTCGTTACCAATAATACCTTTGGAAATGTGTGCGTTTCTATCAAAGTGCCTTATTACGTTATAATAGTTTCTGCATGTCGTGTTATGTCGTTTCTACTGTAGCATCATGTTTTTGTGTATATTCCTTATAACCGCGGACACGCGATGTAACGTTACTCATTTCATAACATTTATGGTGTTATACTCAATGCTTAGGTAGCTAGCTACATTCTCCTATTAGCTCTGGAAAACAATGCTAATTGCGTCAGGGAAGTATTAGCATGTGTTGTATTTTGAAGCTACCCTGGCCTTATGACTCCCAAGTGGCACAGCGTCTCAGTGCTAGAGGCGTCACTCCAGACACCCATCTTCAAATCAAGACTGCGTTTCTATCAAAGTAAGTGCCTAATTACGTTATTGTGTCGTGTTATACCGTTTCTACTATAGCTCACTGTGTGAATGGAGCATAATATATTTGTATATATTCCTTATAACCGCGGACACGCGAGGTAACGTTACTCACCTTTTATGGTGTTATATTCAATCGTGCTTATGTAGCTAGTTACATTATTCTATTAGTTCTGTAAAACAATGCTAAATGCGTCAGAAGTATTGGCATGTTGTATTTTGACGCTACCCTGGAAAAATTGAAAAATATCTTATACCACATGGTCGTTTTCTGAGTGCATTCCACAAAGCTGTTTATCATCCACTGCCCCCATTTTGAGGTAATAGTCAAGCACGCAGTCTGGTTTCATGTTTCTCTGTCTGGTTTGTTTCTCTCTCCAGTCAGGTGGTCCACCTTCCCTGTGGCCGACATGGTTGCTGTATGGACAGTGGAGAGGACATGGACGTCTCGTTTGTCATGCCACTTTACTGCCAGCTGTTAACATTTCTTATTTTGTATAACGGGTCATTTAGGATGGTAGTAGCGTTGATGAAATGCAGTCATAGCAGCAGAACTAGAAAGCAGTCTTTACTGTCACCAGGAATGTATACATTTCACTAATTGTGGTTGTCCCCCACTCCTGGCTCTCTCTTATCCTGTAGCTCCAAGGCATAGCGATTGGTCTCTACTATGTCTCCCACCAGCTCCTCTGTCAGAAACAACTTGAAGCACTCTGCCTCAGTTGGAAATGGCAAGGGGCGTTGCACTCCAGACTGGGACTCATCAAAGCAAACACCAGGGCCAGGAGGGGTGAAACAGCAGGGCCAGGAGGGGTGAAATGACTGGTGGCCTTCCAGCTACCACAGAACTCCTGTACTTCATCCACTGTTGGTATGCCTCCATCACCACCAGCATCTTCAAAGGGAACTGGGACTTTGTCAGTGGACAAGGGAAATTCAGATTCAGGGTTCTCAATGGCTACAAGGTTGGGGGGCAGCTCCTCACTGTCACTGTCAGAATCTGATTCCTGACTTTCATACTCAGACTCATTGTCAGAATTTTAAAAAATCTCCAGAATTTCCACAGTTGTTTGTTGTCTCCTTTTGAAAGACATTGCTAATGCTTCAGCTCACTAGCTACATACATAAACAACAACACTGAATGGTTTAGAGAGGGTACGTGGTTGACTGCCGGCACGCGCCACTTGTATCAATAAATCACTATCAGAAAATGTTTTGTGTGGCAATTATTTGTGTATTTACGGTTTTATTCACATGTTTTCAAATCTAGGTGACAAATCATGCATTCCGATTCTTGCACAGATTGTAATGGGCACATATTATGTGTGTAAAATACTTTTTTGAAGGTTGTACTGATTATGATGAGCTAAGCTAATTCCAGCTGTGTAGTCATGTTTGTTGACGTTCAATGCATTCTGGGTTCACGTAATCGTCTGTTTGACCAAAGATGTTATAACAAAATGAGGTGAGTAAGAGTTCACTCGTTTTTTGAGGACTTCCGGAAATGAATGGTGGGATGTGAACGACGGTAGACGACACACCCCTTCAACATGCATACTATAAACAGACCAAACTCATCTCGTCTTCTCTTATTATCTTCGGTTTCTGTGAGGAAAAAAAATGCATGGCTGCGCGCTGAAACTAACCGTCGGATTACTTTCGATTTCTAAAAAGTGCTTTATCTAATTATTTCGATCAATGGTGTGCTCACCCGTGATGTGATTAATTATACATAATAATTGCTATTAGCTAATTCATATTGTAGTTTGTCAGCCGAGAGTTAGAAAATATGACTGCTTGTGTTGGGTCAATCTTTCCTCAGCGCTAGGACAAATGTAGCCTACATTTTTCCGGTTAGGATGATTGTGTTATGCTATATATTCTTCTGTGAATATCTGAACATTGAATCCAAAAATAAACTGCTCACATTCTGGACATAACTTTGTAAGGACTGTGTTTGTGTAAATAGTTTCTGAAAAAAGTGTGGCCAGCTCAAACGCTGATTGTTGCGTCATTCGAAACTGGCCGTTCTAAACGAGCGTTCTAAATGAGTGTTCTAATCACACGGGTGTGATCGTACGCTTCAGGGACGACTGTAGAACGATCACACCCGTGTGATGGTACGTGTGAAAGGGAGTGTGTAGAGGTATTAGGCAGGGATGTTCTTTGTCAGGAATGTTATATGCCATTGCTATAGAGCCACTACTAAATAGCATTAGAAGTCGCATTGCAGGGGTGTACCTTTCAGAGGATATTCCTCCTATTCGTCTCTCAGCCTATGCTGATGATGTAGTTGTGTTAGTGAAAAATCAAGCGGAGGTGGATAGTTTGAGTCTAATGGTTGATCGTTTTAGGGGAATATCCTCTGCAAAGGTAAATTGTGAAAAGAGTTGTGCTTTACAGATTGGAGAATGGTCTGGAGGGATCATGGCTTTGCCAGGGGGGCTAGAATGGTGTAAGGGAGGTTTTAAGTATCTTGGAGTGTACCTAGGAGATGAGGGGACTATGGAAAAAAATTGGAGTGGGGTGGTTGAAATGGTGGAAGGGAGGATGAGGAGATGGCGTTGGTTACTATCTCGTATGTCATATAGGGGGCGCACTATTATAGTTAACAATGTGATTGCCTCTGCACTGTGGCATCGGTTGTCAGTTTTAGAACCACCATCTGGCCTTCTGGCTAAGATACAGGCAATTATTGTGGATTTCTTTTGGGATAAATATCACTGGGTTCCACAAAGTGTTTTGTATTTGTCAAAAGAGGAGGGGGAACAAGGTCTTGTACATCTTGCTAGTAGGGCTGCTGCTTTCCGGTTTCAGTTTATTCAAAGGTTGCTTTATGGACCGGAAAATGTGGTGTGGAGAGGGGTGGCAGGTCTGGTATTACAGAGGGTTGGAGGATTAGGTTTAAAGAAGGCTTTATTTCTGGTTGATAGTAGCCAGATTTCTAGGGAGGGAGTACCTCCGTTTTACAGAGGCCTTCTCAGAGTGTGGAGCATAATGAAGGTGTCCAGACGAACTTCAGCGGAGTCAGTGCATTGGCTGTTGGAGGAACCTCTGGTGTATGGGGCAAGACTGGATTGTACAACTGCAGCTATTCCACATTTCTCCAAGATTCTGGTGAAGGGCAAAATCATCACCTTAAAACAGTTAATGGCCATGGCTGGGCCCGCCTTAATGGATGGAAGACGGGTGGCTGAACATTTGGGGATGAGGTCGGAAAGGATTGTCGGACAAATGCTGGGGAGCTGCAGGAAGGCTCTGTCAGCGGAAGAGTGGGGTATGCTTAGTAGCCACAAGAAGAAGGTACAAGATGAAGACGTCTCATTTCCAAGACTAGGGATTACACCAAATATCCCAGAGTCAGAAAGAAAGGCGTTATTGCTGGATTTGAGAGGGTTGGAGGAGGTGGGTTTGGATGAGGTGAATGGGAAGGACTTGTATAGGGGGTGTGTCAAGGTGTTGAATAAAGATAAATTGAAAAATAGAAAAGACACTCCATGGAGGGTAAAATTGGGCATTGATGACAAGGTAAAGTCAGAATGGAGAGCACTGTACAAGCCACCGTTACAAAAGGGTACTGGTGATATGCAATGGAGGGTTTTACATGGCATCATTGCAGTTAATGCTTTTGTATCTGTTATTAACTCAGATGTTAGAGATGGATGTCCTTTTTGTAATATAAGAGAAACCATTTTTCACTGTTTTATGGAGTGTGAGAGGATAAAACCTCTATTGGAAATGCTGGAATCTTTGTTTAAAGCTGTAGGGGAGTTTTTCAATAACACTGTTTTTATTTTGGGGTTTCAATATAGGAAGCAACAGAAAAGAAAATGTCAAATGTTAAATTTTATTTTGGGACAAGCTAAGATGTCAATTTTTCTGAGTAGGAAACATAAGATAGAAACGGGATATGGGCAGGATGTAAGATGTGTTTTTAAAGGATTAGTGAAAGCAAGAATAAAAGTAGATTTGGAGTTCTTCTCAGCTGTAAAAGATCTCCTATTGTTTGAGGAGAAGTGGGCCTACGAAGGAGCGCTTTGTTTTGTAGAGGAGGGGAAATTATTTTTTGCTGATGAAATAAGTTGAATGTATATGTTATGTATTTATTTTTGTTTAGGAATTACATTTGTTGTTTCATTTCTGAAAAGGCAGTGTGTCATTATTTATGTTAACACTTGAGTATAAAATAAAGGTTTTATAAAAACTCTCTCTCTCTCTCTCTCTCTCTCTCTCTCTCTCTCTCTCTCTCTCTCTCTCTCTCTCTCTCTCTCTCTCTCTCTCTCTCTCTCTCTCTCTCTCTCTCTCTCTCTCTCTCTCTCTCTCTCTCTCTCTCTCTCTCTCTCTCTCTCTCTCTCTCTCTCTCTCTCTCTCTCTCTCTCTCTCTCTCTCTCTCTCTCTCTCTCTCTCTCTCTCTCTCTCTCTCTCTCTCTCTCACACACACACACACACGTTATCACGCTAATACGTGTCTTTTTATCCCAGATTATTGTCCAGACAGGGCACAAAAACCCCAAAGCAACTTCCAGACACATACACGCATACATGTTCCAGCTAAAACACACCTTTTACATTAATATGGACATTAACCTTATAACTTACTTTAGCTTAGTAAAATACATAAAATCCTAATGGTGTGATTAATCTATTTCTTAGTATGGGGAATTCCTAAAGAGGAATTCCTTGTTACTTTGTTACAAATACAGTCATTCCTAGTCTGGACAGGTGAGAGGAGTGTCTCACTGTTCTCTGACAGCAGGCTTCTCTCTGAGGTACTGGAGTTCTCACAGTCACAGGACAGAGTGAAAGAACTGAAAAGAACAGAGGAAGGGAACGAGAGAGAGAATGGCAGGCAAGTGTGTGGGTGTTAGAGTGGCGAGAGTGGGAGGGGATATGAGGGGAGGGGAGGGTTAGGTAAAGTGGTATACTTAAGAGTCAGTCATAACTCCACAGTTAGACTTGGAGCTGCACAGCCCACACACTAACACGTAATTCATTTACACCCTCAGCAAGAATGACAGACAGTAAACAACCATCTCTCTCCATCTGTCATTCTCCATATCCCCTTCCCCTCTCCCCCCTCTCTCTCTGTCTACCTGTCACTTCCTTTATCTCTCTTTCCTCTCCCTCTCTCAATCTAGGCATGAATATTAGAGCTCTTTTTGGTTCAGCTGTCCTGTCACCCAAACCTTACTGATTCACTGAGTCTCTGTTTAACCGTCCTAATAGTGAGTAACATTTGTTCACCATAGCATGCAGAAAATACTTCATGCAGTTCTGTGTTGTTATTTTTAAACAGCTCCAAATAGGACATGCTTACTGGCATGGAGTGTGTGCTGTGCAAGTGAAGTGTTCAGGAATCTTTTTAAAATATTTTTTGCTGTATTTTACCCCCTTTTTCTCCGAATTTCAATGATGACCTTGTCTCATTGTTGCAACTTCCCAACGGGCTCGGGAGATGCAAAGGTCAAGTCATGTGTCCTCCGATACATGACCCGTGCTCCTTAACACCCGCCCGCTTAACCCGGAAGCCAGCCGCACCAATGTATCAGAGGAAACACTGTTCAACTGACGACCAAAGTCAGCCTGCAGGCACCCAGACCACCACAAGGAGTCGCTAGAGTGCGAGGAGGCAAGTAAAGCCCCCCCCGGCCAAACCCTCCCCTAACAAGGACGACGCTGGGCCAATTGTGTGCCGCCCTATGGGATTCCCAGTCACGGCCGGTTGTGACACAGCCTGGGATCGAAAGGATTAGCTTTAAAAGAGATCTGAGCTGGTATAGTCTTGAAAATCTGACCCTAGGCAACAATGACTAGGGTCTGGTTTCAATGACGGACTCTTTAGGCATAGAGGAACTACTTCACTGTCTATGTTACTACCTTATCTGCTTCAATAAAATACAGAATAGTAGCTAGAAAGATGGATATCATGGGAGTTATTTTAAATTCGTGCATTTCGCAAGGGGCTAGTTTGCATTAACTTCACTAAAACCACTGCAAAGGTTTTGCCTGCAAACTTTGGTTTCGAATCGCAACGTTCTGGTATGTGTCTGCCTCATGATTTGTTGGGGAGTTGTCTGTCTGAAGAAGAGCCTCCCCAGATTTTTTTTCTTTATCGAAGTTGCCAATAGAGTCCGTCATTGAAAACCCGACCCTACTCACTACTGCCTAGGGTCAGGTTTTTGAGTCTATAACTGGTAGGCTGAGAAAGCCTGAAGAGGAAGTGTCCTAATAGATGATCTAGTGATGATGGTTCCCCGCCTTGTAGACGTATAAAGAGCGTTGTCTGTGTACTAATGTGTTCTTCCTTGTGGGCTGATTTACCCTGAACACATGAATCAGGAAGTAAGCCTCTGTTCTGGTGAGCATCTGCAAACAGAAGCTGAGACAAGACAACCTCCCTCCCCCATCAAACACTCACACACACACACACCACACACCACACACACACACACACACACACACACACACACATACACACACACAGATAAGACTGGCAGACACTCTCATACCCTCCCTTCTTCCATTCCTCCTTCCCTCCCTACTCAGTGATCATGCCCCATCTGAGACTCTTTACTGGGTCAGTACACTCAGATGTGCATCCCGCATTCAGCTCCAAACACAAGGCACAGGCTGAAGCCTAGAATTAAGAGTTCCTCCTACTGCACCAATACAGACAGACAGACAGACAGACAGAGAGTGTAATGCTTGGGCAGACTGGTCCATATAGGCAGAACTGAACTACTGTTGATGACTAGGCTAATTATACCAATTCATAATCACTTAACTACTGTGTCACTGTAGCTAAAATAAGGGTACATAACAAGGGTCCGTCCCTAAGGAGACTTGCCAGGCACACAGAACAAGTGTCCCTACGGAGAGTCCCTAGAGTCAGATTAGTCCCAATGGACATGGAGTCGGGAGACCAGTATATGTAGGTTAGTAGTTAAAGCTCGACCAATATTTAGATTTTTTTGGTCCGATACCGATTCCGATTTTCGGGGGGACAAAACTTACTGCCGATTTACTGTTAAACAGCAGGGAAATTAAAAAGTGTAATTTTCCACACTGAATTCTCATAAATTGCCATTGAAAAGTGCAATTTGATTTAATTTTTATTTAACCTTTATTTAATCGGGGAGTCATACTAAAACCAAGGTCTCTTTTACAGATGAGCCCTAAATTACAGAAGTTACAGAAAATACACAAATCAGAATATAAATACAAAGTGCAAGCAGGAAGAAAAACACTGTGATAAAAAACAAACTCATTCATCAGTAATAAGGTCCTGAATCAGCTGTCTGAATGGCCCTGGAGGCACCAGAACGTCACATTTAACAACATTTTGAAGGCTGTTCCACAAATAACGTGCAAGAACTAAAAGCTGATTAACCTAACTCAAAATTTCCAGAGTTAGCCATCCCTGAGACCGGGTGTGGTAACTCGTATGTCCAAAATTTAGTAAAGATGTTAGGTACAGTGTAGAGGTCGACCAATTAATCGGAAAGGCCGATTAATTAGGGCCGATTTCAAGTTTTCACAACAATCGGTAATCAGCATTTTTGGACACCGATCATGGCCGATTACATTGCACTCCACAAGGAGACTGCGTGGCAGGCTGACTACCTGCTAGGCAAGTGCAGCAAGGAGCCAGGTAAGGTGCTAGCTAGCATTAAACGTATCTTATAAAAAACAACCAATCTTAACATAATCACTAGTTAACTACACATGGTTGATGATATTACTAGTTTATCTAGCTTGTCCTGCGTTGCATATAATCGATGCGGTGCCTGTTAATTTATCATTGAATCACAGGCTACTTTGCCAAACGGGTGATTTAACAAGCGCATTCGCGAAAAAAGCACTGTCGTTGCACCAATGTGCACCTAACCATAAACATCAACGCTTTTCTTAAAATCAATACACAAGTATATATTTTTAAACCTGCATATTTAGTTAATATTGCCTGCTAACATGTGCTAACATGAATTTCTTTTAACTAGGGAAATTGTGTCACTTATCTTGCGTTCTGTGCAACAGAGTCAGGGTATATGCAGCAGTTTGGGCCGCCTGGCTCGTTGCCAACTATGTGAAGACTATTTCTTCCTAACAAAGACAGCCAACTTCGGCAAACGGGGGATGATTTAACAAAAGCGCATTTGTGAAAAAAGCACAATCGTTGCACGAATGTACCTAACCATAAACATCAATGCCTTTCTTAAAATCAATACAAAGAAGTATATTTTTTTAAACCTGCAAATTTAGTTAAACGAAATTAATGTTAGCAGGCAATATTAAACTAGGGAAATTGTGTCACTTCTCTTGCGTTCATTGCATGCAGTGTCAGGGTATATGCAACAGTTTGGGACGCCTGGCTCGTTGCGAACTAATTTGCCAGAATTTTACGTAATTATGACATAACATTGAAGGTTGTGCAATGTAACAGCAATATTTAGACTTATGGATGCCACCCGTTAGATAAAATACGGAACGGTTCCGTATTTCACTGAAAGAATAAACGTCTTGTTTTCGAAATGATTGTTTCCGGATTTGACCATATTAATGACCTAAGGCTCGTATTTTTGTGTGTTATTATATTATAATTAAGTCTATGATTTGATAGAGCAGTCTGACTGAGCGGTGGTAGGCAGCAGCAGGCTCGTAAGCATTCATTCAAACAGCACTTTACTGCATTTGCCAGCAGCTCTTCACAATGCGTAAAAGCATTGCGCTGTTTATGACTTCAAGCCTATCAACTCCCGAGATTAGGCTGGCAATACCAAAGTACCTATTAGAACATCCAATAGTCAAAGGTATATGAAATACAAATGGTATAGAGAGAAATAGTCCTATAATAACTACAACCTAAAACTTCTTACCTGGGAATATTGAAGACTCATGTTAAAAGGAACCACCAGCTTTCATATGTTCTCATGTTCTGAGCAAGGAACTTAAACGTTAGCTTTTTTACATGGCACATATTGCACTTTTACTTTCTTCTCCAACACTTTGTTTTTGCATTATTTAAACCAAATTGAACATGTTTCATTATTTATTTGAGACCTAATAGATTTTATTGATGTATTATATTAAGTTAAAATAAGAGTGTTCATTGTTCCTTCAGTATTGTTGTAATTGTCATTATTACAAATATATGTATAATAATTTACCGATTAATCGGTATCGGCTTTTTTTGGTCCTCCAATAATCGGTATCGGTATCGGCGTTGAAAAATCATAATTGGTCGACCTCTAGTACAGTGATTTCTTTAGTAATTGTCCAATAACTATGCTTCAAATGTGGATTTCATACATTGTGACAATTATGGCACAGCATGAGAATGGCCACAAATGTTCAGATAAGCATTAGATTCACTTTTTTCATCCTATACATTGAATATTGATTACCGATGGAGCGGTAAAAGGCCAATATCGGCCAATAATGTCAGTGAACTAATGTATCGGTCGGGCTCTATTAGGGAACCTATAGAGCCGTGGTCATCAGGCCAGAAGCCAACAAACACATAGGGACAGACCACAGGGATATAAAGAAAAATCACAATATATAACTTCATAATATGGAACATTAGATTGTATGGAACACAAGATCTAAGAACACAAGAACAGAGTATCGGAATTGAGAACACATGAGCTCAGAGCATCATGTACGGAACAAAACATATTGCCTGCAAAGCTAATGTACATTCTACTCATTCTTAGTCTATACATCAGAGGGACAGTTAGGAACACAAGGTCTCAAAAAGACCAGCAGAATATAGAACAGTAGGGGCCATAAGCCTATGTTGTAAACTTTCATTCATCGGTTGCAGCAACATCATGATGGGGGAAAATTTGTAGTAGCCTAAACCTATAGCTGTTACATTGAACTGGGTGTATGGAATATGCATGACAGTCATCCAATTTGATGTAATAGAAATAAGGCCATGCTCGTGAACAGTACTGACTTGAATGGGAACTGCTATCTATGGATTATATTTCTATGGTTGGTTGCGGTTCTCAGTTTGCCTTTCGCAAATTTCCAAAATACAAATCGCAAGAAAAACGTAGAATTTGGAAAGCAAATGCCTACTCCTGAAAAGAGAAGACTAATCTCTCATTTGAATGTATTAAAAAAGATTCTGCTAATGTCAGCTAGCATGTAAAGAACAGGGAATTGCATGAAATGTGTTTCTAAAAGGCCACCCAGAAATCCAGACCCTGCTAAAAAAAATCCCCATGTGTGGTAAACCTAACAACGCATATGCTCAACTGTATGCCACTACGGAAATGTGATTATAGATGCATGCAATGATTTATTCGAAAAATGGGATTGCTCCCCAACTCAAAACATCTACCCGCGGCTATGCAAACATTCACACACACACACACACACACGCAAACACACACACAGTAACCCCTGTGGGAGGTGAAGAGAAGCAGACAGACAGATATAACTCATTGTTAGAGCTGGGACGATAATCGCAAAATGATTGACACCGACCATACCGATCATCTATCGTAGGGCTTTTAGCTGATATCATTCATTACGATAAGTAGCTGTATACTAGAGAAATGTGAAGTTGATGGCTACAAGCATCAAACTAACAGTAGTACTATAAATCTTTCTTCTTTTTTTTACTCTGGTGCACATTAATGTTATAATGTTAGTGTTCTATGTATCATTATCGCATCAATTCGGGCAATTTATCGCAATATGTATTTTGGTCCATACAGTGCCTTCGGAAAGTATTCAGACCCCTTGACTTTTTCCACATTTTGTTACGTTACAGCCAGAATTGAAAATGGATGAAATAAAAAAAATTGGCAGCAATCTACACACAATATACCATAATGACAAAGCAAAAACTGGTTTTTACACATTTCTGCACATTTATTAAAAGTAAAGAACAGAAATACCTTATTTTACATAAGTATTCTGAACCTTTCCTATGAGACTCGAAATTGAGCTCAGGTGCATCCTGTTTCCATTGATCATCCTTGAGATGTTTATACAACTTGATTGGAGTCCACCTGTGGTAAATTCAATTGATTAGACATGATTTGGAAAGGCACACATCTGTCTATATAAGGTTCCACAGTTGACAGTGCATGTCAGAGCAAAAACCAAGTCATGAGGTCGAAGGAATTTTCTGTAGAGCACCGAGACAGGATTGTGTCGAGGCACAGATCTGGGAAGGGAACCAAAACATTTATGCAGCATTGAAGGTCCCCAAGAACACGGTGGCCTCCGTCATTCTTAAATGGAAGAAGTTTGGAACCACCAAGACTCCGAGATCTGGTTGCCCGGCCAAACTGAGCAATCGGGGGAGAAGGGCCTTGGTCAGGGAGGGGACCAAGAACCCGATTAGTTACTCTGACAAAGCTCTAGAGTTCCTCTGTGGAGATGGGAGAACCTTCCAGAAGGACAACCATCTCTGCAGCACTACACCAATCAGGCCTTTATGGTAGAGTGGCCAGAAAGAAGCCACTCCTCAGTAAAAGGCACATGACTGTCCGCTTGGAGTTTGCCAAAAGGCACCTAAACACTCTCAGACCATGTGAAACAGGATTTTCTGGTCGGATGAAACCAAGATTGAACTCGTTGGCCTGAATGTCAAGCGTCATGTCTGGAGGATACCTAGTACCATCCCTACAGTGGTGGTGCATGGTGCTGGCAGCATCATGCAGTGGGGATGTTCTTCAGCGGCAGGGACTGGGAGACTAGTCAGGATCGAGGCAAATATGATTGGAGCAAAGTACAGAGAGATCCTTGATGAAAACCTGCTCAGGACCTCAGACTGGGGTGAAGGTTCACCTTCTAACTATACAATGACCCTAAGCACACAGCCAAGACAACTCAGGAGTGGCTTCGGGACAAGTCTCTGAATGCCCTTGAGTGGCCCAGCCAGAGCCCGGACTTGAACCCGATCAAACATCTCTGGATAGCTGTGCAGCAACGCTCCCCTTCCAACCTGACAGAGCTTGAGAGGATCTGCAGAGAAGAATGGGAGAAACTCCGCAAATACAGTTGTGTCAAGCTTGTAGCGTCATACCCAAGAAGACTCGAGGCTGTAATCGATGACAAAGGTGCATCAACAAAGTACTGAGTAAAGGGTCTGAATACTTATGCTGATATGATATTTCAGTTTAAAAAATTACACATTTGCAAAAATGCCAGAAATTCTGTTTTTGCTTTGTCATTATGGGGTATTGTGTGTAGATTGATTAGGGAAAACATTATTTAATCAACTTTAGGAAAGGCTGTAGCCTAATAAAATGTGGAAAAAATAAAGGGCTCTGAATACTTTCCAAAGGCACTGTATCTACTAATTGTGCCCATCTATCTCTTCTAAAGTTTAGGACTCAGACTTTCACACGTGTTCTTTTAACTGCCTGTCAGAAAGCCATTCCAAGGTGGAGAAATAAAGGATAGATTCGTTTTAAACAGCTATAAGTAATACATGTGTGCTGTTCTGTAACTCTAAAGAAGTGATGTGTTCTTTAGAAGTGTTTTAGAATCCAGAGGGAATACCCCAAAACCCATTGTGAAGACAGAGAATGCATCCCAGAGGCACCCTATCCTCTATATAGTGCACTACTTTTGAGCAGTAAGGTGCCATTTGTGACGCAGATAGAACTAATTTTACCACAAGAAGGTGGTTTCACCATTTCAAGCACATTTTTCTATATTGTGTTCAAAGCCAGTTTAATCTAGAGTTATCCTATAGTGTTTTTACTATAAAAAATAATATCCAGTTGAGTAGTGGAGGGTCCAGACAGCTGTTTTGTCTTCACACATCAAAGTAAAGGTGTGCATATTCACTGACCTATTTCAGCCCTCAGCACAAGAGAGGAGGGAGGGAGCGAGGGAAAGCAGAGCTAGTGAGTGGGAGAGAGGAAGTAGTGGAGAAAGACAGTAGAGAGAGTTCAGACATAAAAACAATGCCGCAAGAAATTATACATTTTACATGAGGGAGTTCAAATGTGACCATGATTTTCTAAGGCTGACTAGATTAGAGTCAAGTCAGTGTGTGTGAACACAGTGTGAATGTTCCCCATCTATTGCGACTGTACTCCTTGCACATGCATTTGCCTGCACTCTGAAATTAAACCAGCTGACAATGCCAGGCTTTCGCCTTTTAACGCACCAGCTCTCCACCATCATGTGACTGGGGTTGTAACCCTTTCTCCCACCCTGCATCACTGGGCTCAGAGAGTGGGTGGGGGTGGAGTAGGGTGGGATAGGGTAACATAGCATGGTCATGGCAAGATAGGGTCTGGGGTGAGATGATGTGAGTGGTTGATAATCTACAGTCATGGCCAAAAGTTTTGAGAATGACACAAATGTTAATTTTCCCAAAGTCTGCTGCCTCAGTTTGCATGATGGCAATTGGCATACACTGCAGAATGTTATGAGGAGTGATCAGATGAATTGCAATTAATTGCAAAGTCCCTATTTGCCATGCAAATTAACTGAATCCCCAAAAAACATTTCCACCGCATTTCAGCCCTGCCACAAAAGGACCAGCTGACATGGCAGCAGGCAGGTATGGCAGCAGGCAGGTATGAGTGCATCTGCACGCACAGTGAGACAAAGACTTTTGGAGGATGGCCTGGTGTCAAGAAGGGCAGCAAAGAAGCCACTTCTCTCCAGGAAAAACATCAGGGACAGACTGATATTCTGCAAAAGGTACAGTGATTGGACTGCTGAGGACTGGGGTAAAGTAATTTTCTCTGATGAATCCCCTTTCCGATTGTTTGGGGCATCCGGAAAAAAGCTTGTCCGGAGAAGACAAGGTGAGCGCTACCATCAGTCCTGTGTTGTGCCAACAGTAAAGCATCCTGAGACCATTCATGTGTGGGGTTGCTTCTCAGCCAAGGGAGTGGGCTCACTCACAATTTTGCCTTTGAACACAGCCATGAATAAAGAATGGTACCAACACATCCTCCGAGAGCACCTTTTCCAAACCATCCAGGAAAGGTTTGGTGACAAACAATGCCCTTTCCAGCATGATGGAGCACCTTGCCATAAGGCAAAAGTGATAACTAAGTGGCTCGGGGAACAAAACATCGATATTTTGGGTCCATCGCCAGGAAACTCCCCAGACCTTAATCCCATTGAGAACTTGTGGTCAATCCTCAGGAGGTGGGTGGACAAACAAAAACCCACAAATTCTGACAAACTCCAAGCATTGATTATGCTAGAATGGGCTGCCATCAGTCAGGATGTGGCCCAGAAGTTAATTGACAGCATGCCAGGGCGGATTGCAGAGGTCTTGAAAAAGAAAGGTCAACACTGCAAATATTGACTCTTTGCATCAACTTCATGCAATTGTCAATAAAAGCCTTTGACACTTATGAAATGCTTGTAATCATACTTCACTATTCCATAGTAACATCTGACAAGAATATCTAAACACACTGAAGCAGCAAACTTTGTGAAAATGTATATTTGTGTCATTCTCAAAACTTTTGGCCACGACTGTATACTCCTGTGGTCAGAACACCAGGAAACTAACTTTCTTCCAAATGGTCTTCAGTACATCTCCCACAGACACACTCCCCTTGAGAAAAATAATTTTCCTTTACGTCCTGACAAATGTTGTCGCTCCTGAACACCAAAAGCTGAGTACAACATTAACGATAATGATATAGGGTCTAATCTCAGGGCTCCAGTCATAGTCCTAATCTAATCCAATGGCTAAAACTCTATGTCACGCCACAATGGAATACTCTATACAAAAGTAATTTTACTGCTGCTACACATGAATGTGTATTCATATATATTATGATTGACTTCTTACACAGATTGATTATGTAAATCCATATCTTCATCAGTGTCTTTTGGCTCAAAGGAAACAGAAATATACACTGAGTGAAATAAACCTGCTCTTTCCATGACAGACTGACCAGGTGAATCCAGGTGAAAGCTATGATCCCTTATTTATGTCACTTCAATCAGTGTAAATGAAGGGGAGGAGACAGGTTAAAGAAGGACTTTTAAGCCTTGAGACAATTGAGACATGGATTGTGTATGTGTGCCATTCAGAGGGTGAATGGGTAAGACAAAATATTTACGTGCCTTTGAACGGGGTATGGTAGTAGGTGCCAGGCACACCGGTTTGTGTCAAGAACAGCAACACTGCTGGGTTTTTCACACTCAACAGTTTCCCGTGTGTATCAAGAATGGTCCACCCCCAGTGGAGGCTGCTGAGGGGAGGATGGCTCATAATAATGGCTAGAATGGAGTCAATGGAATGTTAGCAAACACATAAAACACATGGTTTCCATGTGGCTGATACCATACCATTGACTCCATTCCAGCCATTATTATGAGCTGTCGTCCCCTCAGCAGCCTCCACTGTCACCACCCAAAGGACATCCAGACAATTTGACACAACGGTGGGAAGCATTGGAGTCAACATGTGCCAGCATCCCTGTGGAACGCTTTCTACACCTTCTACTAGAGGTCGACCAATTATGATTTTTCAACACCGATACCGATTATTGGAGGACCAAAAAAGCCGATACCGATTAATCGGTCGATTTTTTAAATGTATTTGTAATAATGACAATTACAACAATACTGAATGAACACTTATTTTAACTTAATATAATACATCAATAAAATCTATTTAGCCTCAAATAAATGATGAAACATGTTCAATTTGGTTTAAATAATGCAAAAACAAAGTGTTGGAGAAGAAAGTAAAAGTGCAATATGTGCCATGTAAAAAAAGCTAACGTTTAAGTTCCTTGCTCAGAACATGAGAACATATGAAAGCTGGTGGTTCCTTTTAACATGAGTCTTCAATATTCCCAGGTAAGAAGTTTTAGGTTGTAATTAATATAGGAATTATAGGACTATTTCTCTCTATACCATTTGTATTTCATTAACCTTTGACTATTGGATGTTCTTTTAGGCACTTTAGTATTGCCAGTGTAACAGTATAGCTTCCATCCCTCTCCTCGCTCCTACCTAGGCTCGAACCAGGAACACAACGACAACAGCCACCCTCGAAGCAGCGTTACCCATGCAGAGCAAGGGGAATAACTACTCCCAAGTCTCAGAGCGAGTGACGTTTGAAACGCTATTAGCGCGCACCCAGCTAACTAGCTAGCCATTTCACATCGGTTACACCAGCCTAATCTCGGGAGTTGATAGGCTTGAAGCACAGCGAAGAGCTTCTGGCAAAACGCAGGAAAGTGCTGTTTGAATGAATGCTTACGAGCCTGCTGCTGCCTACCACCGCTCAGTCAGACTGCTCTATCAAATCATAGACTTAGTTATAACATAATAACACACAGAAATACGAGCCTTAAGTCATTAATATGGTCGAATCCGGAAACTATCATCTCGAAAACAGGACGTTTATTCTTTCAGTGAAATACGGAACCGTTCCGTATTTTATCTAACGGGTGGCATCCATAAGTCTAAATATTCCTGTTACATTGCACAACCTTCAATGTTATGTCATAATTACGTAAAATTCTGGCAAATTAGGCGACCCAAACTGTTGCAAATACACTGACTCTGCGTGCAATGAACGCAAGAGAAGTGACACAATTTCACCTGGTTAATATTTCCTGCTAACCTGGATTTCTTTTAGCTAAATATGCAGGTTTAAAAATATATACTTCTGTGTATTGATTTTAAGAAAGGCATTGATGTTTATGGTTAGGTACACATTGGAGCAACGATACGCACCGCATCGATTATATGCAACGCCGGACACGCTACATAAACTAGTAATATCATCAACCATGTGTAGTTAACTAGTGATTATGATTGATTGATTGTTTTTTATAAGATAAGTTTAATGCTAGCTAGCAACTTACCTTGGCTTCTACTGCATTCACGTAACAGGCAGGCTCCTCGTGGAGTGCAATGTAATCAGGTGGTTAGAGCGTTGGACTAGTTTTTTTAATGTATTTTTATTTCACCTTTATTTACCCAGGTAGGCAAGTTGAGAACAAGTTCTCATTTACAATTGCGACCTGGCCAAGATAAAGCAAAGCAGTTCGACACATACAACAACACAGAGTTACACATGGAGTAAAACAAACATACAGTCAATAATACAGAAGAAAAATACTTCTATATACAATGTAAGCAAATGAGGTGAGATAAGGGGGGTAAAGGCAGAAAAAGGCCATGGTGGCGAAGTAAATACAATATAGCAAGTAAAACACTGGAATGGTAGATTTGCAGTGGAAGAATGTGCAAAGTAGAGATAGAAATAATGGGGTGCAAAGGAGCAAAATAAATAAATAAATACAGTAGGGGGAGACGTAGTTATTTGGGCTAAATTATAGATGGGCTATGTACAGGTGCAGTAATCTGTGAGCTGCTCTGACAGCTGGTGCTTAAAGCTAGTGAGGGAGATAAGTGTTTCCAGTTTCAGAGATTTTTGTAGTTCGTTCCAGTCATTGGCAGCAGAGAACTGGAAGGAGAGGCGGCCAAAGGAAGAATTCGTTTTGGGGGTGACCAGAGAGATATACCTGCTGGAGCACGTGCTACAGGTGGGTGCTGCTATGGTGACCAGCGAGCTGAGATAAGGAGGGACTTTTCCTAGCAGGGTCTTGTAGATGACCTGGAGCCAGTGGGTTTGGCGACGAGTATGAAGCGAGGGCCAGCCAACGAGAGCGTACAGGTCGCAGTGGTGGGTAGTATATGGGGCTTTAGTGACAAAACGGATGACACTGTGATAGACTGCATCCAATTTATTGAGTAGGGTATTGGAGGCTATTTTGTAAATGACATCGCCGAAGTCGAGGATCGGTAGGATGGTCAGTTTTACAAGGGTATGTTTGGCAGCATGAGTGAAGGA
Source organism: Salvelinus alpinus (assembly GCF_045679555.1). Taxonomy (NCBI): domain Eukaryota; kingdom Metazoa; phylum Chordata; class Actinopteri; order Salmoniformes; family Salmonidae; genus Salvelinus; species Salvelinus alpinus. The sequence goes on from NC_092089.1 coordinate 70,881,297, forward strand.
TGCTTTGTTGCGAAATAGGAAGCTAATTCTAGATTTTACTTTGGATTAGAGATGTTTGACGTGAGTCTGGAAGGAGAGTTTACAGTCTAACCAGACACCTAGGTATTTGTAGTTGTCCACATATTCTAAGTCAGAACCGTCCAGAGTAGTGATGTTGGACGGGCGGGCAGGTGCAGGCAGCGATCGGTTGAAGAGCATGCATTTAGTTTTACTTGTATTTAAGAGCAATTGGAGGCCACGGAAGGAGAGTTGTATGGCATTGAAGCTCGTCTGGAGAGTTGTTAACACAGTGTCCCAAGAAGGGCCAGAAGTATACAGAATGGTGTCGTCTGCGTAGAGGTGGATCAGAGACTCACAAGCAGCAAGAGCGACATCATTGATGTATACAGAGAAGAGAGTCGGCCCGAGGATTGAACCCTGTGGGACCCCCATAGAGACTGCCAGAGGCCTGGACAACAGGCCCTCCGATTTGACACACTGAACTCTATCAGAGAAGTAGTTGGTGAACCAGGCGAGGCAATCATTTGAGAAACCAAGGCTATCGAGTCTGCCGATGAGGATGTGGTGATTGACAGTCGAAAGCCTTGGCCAGGTCAATGAATACGGCTGCACAGTATTGTTTCTTATCGATGGCGGTTAGGATATCGTTTAGGACCTTGAGCGTGGCTGAGGTGCACCCATGACCAGCTCTGAAACCAGATTCCATAGCGGAGAAGGTATGGTGGGATTCGAAATGGTCGATAATCTGTTTGTTGACTTGGCTTCCGAAGACCTTAGAAAGGCAGGGTAGGATAGATATAGGTCTGTAGCAGTTTGGGTCAAGAGTGTCCCCCCCTTTGAAGAGGGGGATGACCGCAGCTGCTTTCCAATCTTTGGGAATCTCTGACAACACGAAAGAGAGGTTGAACAGGCTAGTAATAGGGGTTGCAACAATTTCGGCAGATCATTTTAGAAAGAAAGGGTCCAGATTGTCTATCCCGGCTGATTTATAGGGGTCCAGATTTTGCAGCTCTTTCAGAACATCAGCTGACTGGATTTGGGAGAAGGAGAAATGGGGAAGGCTTGGGTGAGTTGCTGTGGGGGGTGCAGTGCTGTTGAACGGGGTAGGGGTAGCCAGGTGGAAAGCATGGCCAGTCGTAGAAAAATGCTTATTGAAATTCTCAATTATAGTGGATTTATCGGTGGTGACAGTGTTTCCTGTCCTCAGTGCAGTGGGCAGCTGGGAGGAGGTGTTCTTGTTCTCCATGGACTTTACAGTGTCCCAGAACTTTTTTGAGTCTGTGTTGCAGGAAGCAAATTTCTGCTTGAAAAAGCTAGCCTTTGCTTTTCTAACTGCCTGTGTATATTGGTTTCTAGCTTCCCTGAAAAGTTGCATATCACGGGGCCTGTTCGATGCTAATGCAGAACGCCATAGGATGTTTTTGTGTTGGTTAAGGGCAGTCAGGTCTGGAGAGAACCAAGGGCTATATCTGTTCCTGGTTCTAAATTTCTTGAATGGGGCATGCTTATTTAAGATGGCGAGGAAGGCATTTTGTAAAAATAACCAGGCATCCTCTACTGACGGGATGAGATCAATATCCTTCCAGGATACTCCGGCCAGGTCGATTAGAAAGGCCTGCTCGCTGAAGTGTTTCAGGGAGCGTTTGACAGTGATGAGTGGAGGTCGTTTGACCGCTGACCCATTACGGATGCAGGCAATGAGGCAGTGATCGCTGAGATCTTGGTTGAAAACAGCAGAGGTGTATTTAGAGGGCAAGTTGGTTAGGATGATATCTTTGAGGGTGCCCGTGTTTACGGCTTTGGGGTGGTACCTGGTAGGTTCATTGATCATTTGTGTGAGATTGAGGTTATCAAGCTTAGATTGTAGGATGGCTGGGGTGTTAAGCATGTTCCAGTTTAGGTCGCCTAGCAGCACGAGCTCTGAAGATAGATGGGGGGCAATCAGATCACATATGGTGTCCAGAGCACAGCTGGGAGCAGAGGGTGGTCTATAGCAGGCGCCAACGGTGAGAGACTTGTTTTTAGAGAGGTGGATTTTTAAAAGTAAAAGTTCAAATTGCTTGGGTACAGACCTGGATAGTAGGACAGAACTCTGCAAGCTATCTTCGCAGTAGATTGCAACACCGCCCCCTTTGGCTGTTCTATCTTGCCTGAAAATGGTGTAGTTAGGAATGGAGATTTCAGAATTTTTGGTGGTCTTCCTAAGCCAGGATTCAGACACGGCTAGAACATCCGAGTTGGCAGAGTGTGCTAAAACAGTGAATAAAACAAACTTAGGGAGGAGGCTTCTAATGTTAACATGCATGAAACCAAGGCTATTACGGTTACAGAAGTCATCAAAAGAGAGCGCCTGGAGAATAGGAGTGGAGCTAGGCACTGCAGGGCATGGATTCACCTCTACATCACCAGCGGAACAGAGGAGGAGTAGGATAAGGGTAGTTAACTGTAAGGTTGCAAGATTGAATCCCCCGAGCTGACAAGGTAAAAATCTGTCGTTCTGCCCCTGAACGAGGCAGTTAACCCACCACCGTTCCTAGGCCGTCATTGAAAATAAGAATGTGTTCTTAACTGACTTGCCTAGTTAAATAAAGATTAAATAAAGGTGTAAAAAAAAAAAAGAACGGCCAAAAATACCGATTTCCCATTGTTAGGAAAACTTGAAATCGGCCCTAATTAATCGGCCATTCCGATTAATCGGTCGACCTCTACCTTCTACAGTCCATGCCCCGACGAATTGAAGCTGTTCTGAGGGGAAAAGTGAGGATATAACTCAATATTTGGAAGGTGTTCTTAGTGTTTTGTACACTCAGTGTATGTTCTCCCTCATAGAGTTGTAGAGTAGTGCACATACAGTACCTTATGTACATGGATGTATACCATGCCATGGAAAGGTAACTGCTACCATGCTGCTACTGGACGGAACTGTATGTCTTCCTCCTGTAGATGCCCATCACATGTATAAGCATAATTTAGTTGAAGACACAAAAATACCCAAATCAATAATGCACAGGATGAAGCAGGAGAGTTTGAATTGACATAAACTAGAGATTAAAGAAAGTGGGAGGCTAGAAAGTCTCTCATGAGTTACTGCTGACCATGGGGGAAAGAGAGAGGGAAGAGAAGGGGAAGAGTGAGGTGTTGCATTGGAATCAGAAAGATCTCATTTATGGACAGATGCCATGCAACTCTTCATACCGTATCGAGAGAGGTTCTGGAACAAAGGTTAGAGGGAAACAATAAAACCAGAATTTCATTGGAAAAAGTTAAGATGTCTTTATTGCGCCACAGTTACTCTTACTCTTCAGATGCATCTCATAGAATTTTTTTTTAAAGTATTGTAAACTAAGATTGATTGAAAGTAGATCTGTGGTGCTGAAAGACATTATTGAAAGTTGATGTGTAAATGATTTGATCACCAACACTTGCCTGTATGCGTTACATGGCCTCATGCACAAGCGTGCTAGTCTGGCTGACACCTAACTTGAAGTCTTCCTGACTTCAGAGTCTGGAAAGGCTCCATGATGTTTTAGGCAAGATGCGCAGATAATGAAGGAGGCTGTGCTTTATTACCGATTGGTTTACCTCTGTGTCTTTCTCACTCAAACACTCACATGGACAGCCACACACACAGCCCCCGAGTACCACCCCCTTCCAATACAAGTGTAGGATTTTCAAATGAGTGGTCTAAAAAAATAACATTTGAGAGAACCAAGCTCAAGCCAACTTATGTGTGAATACTGCACTTACAACAGGGCCCTGTCCAGAACGGTTTGTCACAGCTCTCCACCTGAGTCGCGTCAGTCAGGCTACAACAGTGCCCCATCAGACTGGGAATAAGGGATTTAATGGCTAGAAAAAGATAGTCTGCTTCAACTATCAATCAAATGGTTATAAAGACCAGTCTGTCTATCAGACGTTGGCAATCATAGGACAAGTCTGCCTGAGACCAAAGCCCTGTCTGACCAAAGCACTGTCTCTCCCTCCATCCATCCCTGGCCAGTGATGTGAGTGGAGTAGGTAGTTGAGGACAGGGAGAGTGTCTGTGTGCTGGACACACACAAAGAGACAGAGAAACAATGCACAGAGACAGTAACACGCAACACACTGGAGAGATGCCTCTATGCCAATAAACCTCTGTAAACCCTGTGCTGTGCTGCGTCACAGTATATAAAGTAGACCCAGATGTCAGGGATGATTGGGGGGGAGTGGAATGAGGGGGGGGGGGGGGGGGGCTTTAAGAACAAATGCATTATCCCTATGAATAAGCACAACACACTGTGCACATACACTTTTAACTATTTTAAATGAACCCCAACAGCATGCGACCTGCATATGCATTAGGTAATATGGTATATTATGCCTAGTGTATAGAATAGATTACATAATCCTACTGTAGATTGCCACAGCACATGAATGAAACTGACTGCACTGTGAAATGAAAGGAAAATACACTTAAACCTAGGCTATTTAGAATTATCTATCAAAATACAAATCGGCCTACTCTATTCCCAAAACCCATCACTATGTTGGATCACAACTGTATATGTGTTTCAATCAAATATTACAGGTAACGTTAACTGTTATTTTGAGAAGAAAAAAATCACTTTCCTCTCATATCAATTTCCCCTCTCTCTGTGCTTTTATTTCAAACGTCAAAATCGTGCCCAGAATTACCTGGAAACCGGAAACCTACTTTGTTGTGTATACCCAAAACTCAAATCAGAGTATGTAGCCTATCACTGAGGGTTAGCATTCACACCACATTCTCTCTAAACAGACATGAAACACCTTTCAACAGAGAGAAGTGGACTCGGAGCCAGCCATACCTTTGAAAAGGACCGCCATCCATAGATAGATCCCAACCAAACCTTGTCCAAAAAACTTGCGGCACCGCATCCTTTCGTTCACAGGAATCCGACGACCCTCGAGCCTTCACTGGCGGCTAGAGATTAGGCGCTTGTTCAGCCAGGGTATGAGCATTGGGCTGGGGAGTGATGGGCTGAGGAGAGGTGGAGAGTGATGGGCTGAGGAGAGATGGAGAGTGATGGGCTGGGGAGAGGTGGAGAGTGATGGGCTGGGGAGAGGTGGAGAGTGAATGAGTGAGATAGAGATAGTGAACAACATTTGCGCTTGCACGATGGTTAAAAAAACATTCTCATACACCCGGGCGCATTCTCGGAGCATAGGCTGCTGAAGGGAAAATAACTTTTACGCATAACAAAATACTACTCGGTGTTGTTACATGAATAGTCGGACATGGTGAATCTTACACGGATAAACTTGTGGCTGTGGTTGCGCTGTCTCTCTTCGCGCGCTCACCCGTTTCCCGCCTCGTCTGTTCCTTTGGTCTGCTCGAGCGCATTCTCGTGACACTTTTTTTAAATCGACGAGTGGCGGGGATGACGTCAGGCGCACCGCTAAGAGCTTCCAGAGAGGTCTGAGCCTCTGTGTCTCCGTCAGTCTGAGAAAAATATCAACATTTCTATTTTTTTTTAATCACGCAGACACAAAAGTTCACTATGAACTGTGTAAATAGTTAAAACTTTACATTGATCATAAATGTTGTTCTGAAATGTGTATTACAATGTGATGATATTTTACGCAAATGCCTAATAGGCATAAATATGTTACAAAACTAAATTAAAAAACTTGAGACTGACTCCAATAACTGTATACATTATGTGCAATTGCGCGAGTCGGCTATATTCAAAATTCTCAGATATTTAATCTAAAATTAAATCAAAACATTTATTACATTTGATTGTTTTCCTGCAGGTGTATACAACCTACTCCGTATAGAACATGTTCCCAATTTAGAAAATAAAAAACGAAGATGTCTTCATTGCACACTGTATATCTTCACACCCCAGAGTTAATATGATACGATATACTTTATTGTCCCGAGGGGAAATTTGACTTGGACAATAGAGAGTGCTGCTGCTTTCTACATACTGTAAATACATAAATACATAGAATCATCATACACTCCCCTCCCCACCCACACAAAAGTTTAATAAATGAATGTCAGGTGGCAGGTAACCTATAAGAGCATTGGGCCAGTAACTGAAAGGTTGATGGTTCGAATCCTAGAGTTGACTAGGTGAGAAATCTGCCGATGTGCCCTTGAGCAAGGTACTTAACCCTAATTGATCTGGATAAGAGCACCTGATAAATAACTAAAATGTCAATGTAAAAAATGTCTAGGTGGCAGTTCCACATGATGAAGGCCAGGCTCCAGTCTGTCATTGAGTCTGCCTCCCCTGCTGTAAAGCAGTTTTATTGACAGGGGGATAAATAAAGGTTTATATCTGTTCAGCCACCTTATAACACCTCCTTGATGGCATCAGCAGGAACTCTAAGTTCAGTGCATGTATGGGGTCTGACATGACCTTTCTGGCCTGTCTGATGATGGTCTCCTGGAGAGAGGAAGGAAGTGTCATGCCTATTCCCTGCTGTCTTGGTCAGTCTCAAGATTTGGGCTTTGAGCTGCACGATCAGGTTACCAAACCATGTAACAATGCCTTAGCACACGTGTCAAACTCATTCCACAGAGGGCTGAGTGTCTGCTGGTTTTCGCTCCTCCCTTGTACTTGACTATGGTCACTAATTAGTAAATAACTCCCCTCACCTGGTTATCTAGGTCTTAATTGAAAGGGAAATCTGTGACAAGCATTGAACATTGTTCCTCAATAATTCCCAACCAAAGTTATTGAGCATGAGTAATTTTGACCTGGATAATTTGCCCTAAGAGTTGTGCAAGGATAGTAGAATCTTATTCAAAATGATTCACAGCTATAATGGCTGCCAAAGGTGCTTCCACCAAGTATTACCTCTGGGATGTGAAGACATACATTTTCATTTCAAATGTTTTCATAAATTTGTCAAATTTTTCTAAAATATTTCTTTCACTTTGAAAAAGAGGAGTACGTTCCATTTTTAGATGTCATTATCATATAATTTTTTATTTAAAAAATGCAATAATCAATATAAACAATTATAATTATTGATATCAATGATTTATATTTTTAATAGGCTATATAAAAACATCACATTTTTGATATCGATAATTAAAATGTTGATATAAAAAATTTAATTATTTATCGGAAACATTTAATTGTTGATATAAAACAATATATATTGATGTAAAAAAAAGAATATGAATGTATGTTAAAACAGCTGGTAAACTCATAGGCCTACGCTCGCTTTGGCTGACCTGGTATTGTGCAATAATTTTTATGTTAATTTAGAATGTTCTATCAACTAATGCTAGATTGCCATGCACTGTAAACCCCAAGGCATTTTAACTTAAGTACTTCTACTTAGTTAAACTCAAAGTCAATGAAAAATCCTTATTCCTCAAATGTTTATGTGGTACTGACTCAAAACTAAATGAGAAGTCACATCAACTCTATTTGTTTAAGTTATGATAACAAATTAACTTTTTCCCAGCATGCTCTACTGCAGGTAGATTTTGTGGATAGTTTATATATGTGTGTGTTTTTGCAGGTACATTAGGCGAGTTCACACTGCACCATAGCCCAGGGCTAAGAGCCTCCTTAGCCTGGGGCTAAGCGAGTGTTCACACTTGCACATTCTACATTATAGTTCATACATTTTAGTTGTTCGCAAACTAAATTGCTTCTTGATTGCTTTGTGAAATACCCCCTTGCAAATAATAATCAACACATCTGCAACTTGGTTGCATCCAGTTGAAGCTTTTCAACTTTGTGCAACTAGTTGGAAACAACAGCCAATCAAAACAAACACTTTTGTCACATGATCCATTCGAAGGTTCAGAATTCAAACACAGTTGTCATGTCAACACAGCTGTCTGTGCTGCTCAGCACAACCCACAATCAGCATTGAAAGAACAGAGACTAGCACAACAGGAGATGTATGCAAATGATTGTACATGGTTTAGCAGTCAATAAGCTAGCAAGCTAGGCAACTTTAGCCAGTTAGCTTTTGTGCTTGACTCCCGTTGAGGTGAGAATGCTCAGATCAACCCCACTCCTCAGCCAGAGCATCCAGTGTGCGCTCTGAACACAGAGTGAAACACTCTGAATTTACGAACGGACAATCCGACAACGTTCTGAATTTACAAACGACCCAGAGTGCACTCTGACACACTGGAGGCAATTTACGAACGCACCCAGTGTGGTAATGTAGAATATTCATCCATATTATGCTAACTGGTGTGGCTCATGGAATGGAATGTATTTTTTGTAATGCCAGTTGAGTTGACTCAACTAATCACAGCACAGATTGAAGAGTACACTTCCTGCTTTTACTTCCTGGCATATGTAAACCCAACATGGCTGCCAGTCCACCCATTATGCCATCATTGACTTGAATGGGGACGGACATTCTATTCATTCTATTTCTGTGGTTGTGGTACATGGCTTCAACTCTTTACAGAGCATGGGACTGAAGGCCTTAAGGGTCAACTGCAGATCTCTGAAGACCTCCTCAATGACATATATGTAGAATTGGACAAATGTGTACAGGTGCTGCCCAAGCCCGTCCAGAGACTTCAAACCACCACCTTCCACCACGCCTACCAAGCCCATCCAGACTGAACAACCACCCTCCAGCATGCCTACCACTATCACGGGAGTCTCCTTGCAAACCACTAGAGACACTGTGGATCCGTGAACTTTACATAAACCTTTCAAGAAAGCCCGGAGTAGTGCCCAAAAGTGTATGGAAGTGGATAATCGAGGCATGCAGAGCTGATTTGATGCCAAATAAAGCTCATTCCCCCATTCACTTCTTCTCTCGGGCGGACTCTTTTCTCTGTATATATCAATGATGTCGCTCTTCCTGCGGGTGATTCTTTGATCCACCTCTATGCAGACGACACCATTCTGTATACATCTGGCCCTTCTTCGGACACTGTGTTAACAAACCTCCAAACGAGCTTCAACGCCATACAACACTCCTTCCGTGGCCTTCAACTGCTCTTAAATGCTAGAGCAGTTGAAGGCTGCTCCCGCGCGCCCGACTAGCATCACTACCCTGGACAGTTCTGACTTAGAATATGTGGACAACTATAAATACCTAGGTGTCTAGACTGTAAACTCTCCTTCCAGACTCACATTAAGCATCTCCAATCCTCCAATCTAGAATTGGCTTCCTATTTCACAACAAAGCCTCCCTCAATCATGCTGCCAAACATACCCTCGTAAAACTGACTATCCTACCGATCCTTGACTTCGGCGATGTCATTTACAAAATAGCCTCCAACACTCTACTCAGCAAATTGGATGCAGTCTATCACAGTGCCATCCGTTTTGTCACCAAACCCCCATATACTACCCATCACTGCGACCTGTATGCTCTCGTTGGCTGGTCCTCACTGCATATTCGTCGCCAAACCCACTGGCTCCAGGTCATCTATAGGTCTTTGCTAGGTAAAGCTCTGCCTTATCTCAGCTCACTGGTCACCATAGCAACACCCACCCGTAGCACGCATTCCAGCAGGTATATTTCACTGGTCATCCCCAAAGCCAACACCTGCTTTGGCCGCCTTTCCTTCCAGTTCTCTGCTGCCAATGACTGGAACGAATTGCAAAAATCACTGAAGTTGGAGACTTATATCTCCCTCACTAACTTTAAGCACCAGCTGTCAGAGCAGCTTACCGATCACTGCACCTGTACACAGCCCCTCTGTAAATAGCCCATCCTACAACTACCTACCTCATCCCCATATTTGTTCTTGTTTTTCTGCTCTTTTGCACACCAGTATTTTTTCTTACACATCCTCATCTGCACATATCACTCCAGTGTAAATTGCTAAATTGTAATTACTTTGCCACTATTGGCCTTACCTCCTTACTTCATTTGCACACACTGTATACAGATTTTTCTATTGTTATTGACTGTACGTTTGTTTATCCCATGTGTAACTCTGTGTTGTTGTTTTTGTCGCACTGCTTTGCTTTGGCTGCCAGGTCACAGTTGTAAATGAGAACTTGTTCTCAACTAGCTTACCTGGTTAAATAAAGGTGAAATAAAAAAAAATTAAAAGCCGCCTTTGCCGTAGAGAACAGAGAAAAAGCTGCAGATGCACAATTTAGCTGTCTGTTTTGAACTTTGACGCCAGCCATTAAAGAACAAACGTATGTCCAGCTATCTTTCGGGTCCATTATACACGGCTGGTCAGCAGGACTGATTTAGGACACTTTGGCCAAAGGAGACATCTCTGAGACCTTCATTGCTCCTGATGGATTCTACCGCATTGGTCTGAATAGTCTGGGACAAGTTTTTATCAATGGAACACATCAGGATCCTTGAGTACAAAAAAAGTCACTGATATTCGAGTCTGTGCCCATCTAGTGCATAACATTCTGAAACCCATATGTTTCTTAGAGCTTGGTGAGAGCGTCATTGTCCTATTTTGCATACAACTTTCCCACAACATTCTGGGAATGGTGCAGGATACCCAGCTAGCACATACCATTCTGAGAGCCATATGATTCTTAGGTGGGAATTTCAGTACTTCAGCATAACATTTCCTACAGATGGTTCTATATAAACTAATGTTCTAAAACTGTTCCGAGAATGTTAAGAAACTAAATCCTTCTGTGGAAATTTCAGTACTTCAGCATAGTGTTTTTACAGGTTTCATCATGGTTCTATAGTCATGTACTCCAAACGTTCAGAGAACGGTAAGAAACAACGTTCATCTGTTTGAATTTCAGCACCTCAGCATAATGTTTTCTGCAGGTTTCCTCGTGGTTCTATTTAAAGTCATTTTCTTAGAACATTAAGAAAACTTTCCATAAAAACCCCAAGAAAAATTTGTAACATTCAAAGAAAGTTCTAAAAATGTTATTTAAAAACATATGCATTCCATTCTCAACGTCAACAAAACTCTCTGTAACCTCTATTTTTAAGAGTGCTTGTTTCCTTTTAAATGGGGTCTGTTTGAATAGATTAAAATGCTTTGCATTAGTTAAAAAAACATGGCATGCTAGCTCTATCCTGGTGGCGCAGTGGACTAATTCCATGGATCGAGAACAGAAGATCATAGATTAATGCCTAAGCAAATTAATTTCCATTTGTCCCATCTGCGCTTGACGTTCAGAAAGAATGAACCCAAACCAAGCCAGCAGTGTTATTAGAAGTCTTATCGAAACATTCAGTGAACGTTTTAAAGAAGTTATTCAAAAACCTCCAAATAACCTATAATTTCCATTCTTAGAACGTTAATAAAATCTCCCAGGAAAACGTTCAGGGAACCATAGCAAAACGTTCTCAGAACCTCCCTGCAACATAAAAATATGGTTCCCAGAAAAGGCAGAATTTACACCTCCATGCTCAAAACATTTAAAGAACGTTACATTTTACATGTTAGGAAACTTATGGCTTCATTCGCAAAATCAATGGGAAACCAAAAATGTATGTTCCAAGGAACCAAATGTACTAGCTGGGTGTGGACCCTCCCCATCATGGTCAGATGTCTTTCCATGATCTCATTGTTTGAAGCTTCTTGTTGATTAAACAGTTGATTGCATAGGAGTCATTTGGGCAATTTTTTTACAAGAAAGGTTTCTAGGTCTACTACTTCACTAACCATACATCATGTGGGTCTTTCTGTAAATTAGGTTGCCAGTGATGATTTGTTGTGGTGGACAACTGTTTCGAGCTGTTACAAAGTCATTAGGATATAAAGGGGGGAACCTGGGTAGGCCTAATATTTTCAAAGCTGAACAAATTTGTAGCCTAAAGAACTTTTGTAGCCTAGGCTAATGAAAAACTGAGGAATGGAGTAAATAGACTGGGGCACCTAGGCCTATAGGTTTTTTTGTAATACTAACAACCTTTGGCCAATGTAGCATCTTATGGCAACATGTATCAAAGTGATTTTTTTTGCCATCCTGGTATTAATCAACTTAATTTAGGTCTGTTTATCTTATTTTTGCCTCAGCAGGGCTTGTACAGTAATCAACTGACCTATTTATGCTGTACCATAAATAATTTCATCAGGAATAGAATCCGATAAGCGGTGAGAGGGAAACACTGCGCAATATACCAAATGTGCTCTCTCTCTTTCTTCCTCTCAGGCTGGAGTTGCCCTGTGTACTATATTTTGTGTAATCATAGATTTTCTAGAGAAAAACGAAAATGACATGTTTCTTCTTGCTATTTTCCAGTTTGGTTGTCTTGATATCAGCAGGGTGGCTTGTTTTTGTGTGCACACTGACAGACAAGCACCATGATAACGGTGCACACAGACAGTAGTAGTCTAACAATTGGGGGGAGTAGGAGCCAGATTGAGTAGGAGCCAGATGTGACGAGAGCGCTGCGCAACTGACTGGTGCAACGAAGTCTGGAGTTGATAGATAAATTATGAGTTCTCTCTTTGTCTCTGTCTGCGTCCTGTCTGTCCTGTCTGAATCTAGACCTCTTTTGCAGGTCTAAATTGCTCTGTCTTTTCACCACTTGGGATGTGGCAATGTGTGTGTGTGTGTGTGTGTGTGTGTGTGTGTGTGTGTGTGTGTGTGTGTGTGTGTGTGTGTGTGTGTGTGTGTGTGTGTGTGTGTGTGTGTGTGTGTGTGTGTGTGTGTGTGTGTGTGTGTGTGTGTGTGTGTGTGTGTGTGTGTGTGTGTGTGTGTGTGTGTGTGTGTGTGTGTGTGTGTGTGTGTGTGTGTGTGTGTGTGTGTGTGTGTGTGTGTGTGTGTGTGTGTGTGTGTGCCTGTTTCCTCTTTTAGTGTCACTAACGCACTAAACACCAGGAGAATTTGTCCCAATTTGCTCCCTCCTCCACCCACGCCTTATCCCTTACATTTACACTAGGGGGACTTTTCTTTCACTGAGAGCAGTAAACACATAAGGCACAATAACACACACACACATTTGGATAAGCAATAACACACACACACAGTCACACATTCTGCTCAGAGCAGACAGATCTGTCACAGGAGAACTCTTCTGAACTCTGGTCTGATGGTGAGACAGAGTTTGAGTGCCAAGCGTCCAGAACATGAACCCAGGGCTCTATTCAATCAGATCCGCTTTAGCCGACAAGCGCATAGCTGAAATGCGTTACAGCTATCAAATCCACAAGCAGCTCCTGGTATTATATCTAAAGGGGACATTGTGAGAGTCGCATTGAGAAATCCCATGCAGCCCTGTTTACAAGTTCAGACACTGGAATGTGAGATCTCTCTCTCTCTCGCACACACACACACACACACACACACACACACACAAACACACACACACACACACACACACACACACACACACACACTCTCTGAGAATGAGCAAGGTGGAGGAAGGGAAGAGCCTAGTGTGTGGTCCACTTTCCATTAGATTAGTATGTTGTCCACTCTCCAGTAGCCTAGCGTGTAGTTTACTCTCCAGTATCCTAGTGTGTAGTCCACTCTCCAGTATCCTAGTGTGTAGTCCACTCTCCAGTATCCTAGTGTGTAGTTAACTCTCCAGTATCCCAGTGTGTAGTCCACTCTCCAGTACCCTAGTGTGTAGTCCACTCTCCAGTAGCCTGGTGTGTAGTCCACTCTCCAGTATCCTAGTGTGTAGTTAACTCTCCAGTATCCCAGTGTGTAGTCCACTCTCCAGTAGCCTGGTGAGTAGTCCACTCTCCAGTATCCTAGTGTGTAGTTTACTCTCCAGTATCCTACTGTGTAGTCCACTCTCCAGTATCCTAGTGTGTACTGTAGTTTACTCTCCAGTATCCTAGTGTGTAGTTTACTCTCCAGTATTCTAGTGTGTAGTTCACTCTCCAGTAGCTTAGTGTGTTGTCTACTCTCCAGTAGATGAGTGTGTAGTCCACTCTCCAGTATTCTAGTGTGTAGTCCACTCTCCAGTATCCTAGTGTGTAGTCTACTCTCCAGTATCCCAGTGTGTAGTCCACTCTCCAGTAGCCTGGTGTGTAGTCCACTCTCCAGTATCCTAGTGTGTTGTTTACTCTCCAGTATCCTAGTGTGTAGTCTACTCTCCAGTATCCTAGTGTGTAGTCTACTCTCCAGTATCCTAGTGTGTAGTTTACTCTCCAGTATCCTAGTGTGGTAGTCTACTCTCCAGTAGCCTAGTGTGTGGTCCACTGTCCATTAGATTAGTGTGTTGTCCACTCTCCAGTAGCCTAGTGTGTAGTCCTCTCTCCAGTATCCTAGTGTGTTGTTTACTCTCCAGTATCCTAGTGTGTAGTCTACTCTCCAGTATCCTAGTGTGTAGTCTACTCTCCAGTAGCCTAGTGTGTAGTCCTCTCTCCAGTATCCTAGTGTGTTGTTTACTCTCCAGTATCCTAGTGTGTAGTCTACTCTCCAGTATCCTAGTGTGTAGTCTACTCTCCAGTAGCCTAGTGTGTAGTCCTCTCTCCAGTATCCTAGTGTGTTGTTTACTCTCCAGTATCCTAGTGTGTTGTCTACTCTCCAGTATCCTAGTGTGTAGTCTACTCTCCAGTATCCTAGTGTGTAGTTTACTCTCCAGTATCCTAGTGTGGTAGTCTACTCTCCAGTAGCCTAGTGTGTTGTCTACTCTCCAGTAGCATTGAGTGTAGTCTACTCTCCAGTAGCCTAGTGTGTTGTGCACTCTCTAGTATCCTTGTGTGTAGTCTACTCTCCAGTAGCCTAGTGTGTTGTCTACTCTCCAGTAGCATAGAGTGTAGTCTACTCTCCAGTAGCCTAGTGTGTTGTCCACTTTCTAGTATCCTTGTGTGTAGTCTACTCTCCAGTAGCCTAGTGTGTTGTCCACTCTCCAGTAGATGAGTGTGTAGTCCACTCTCCAGTATCCTAGTGTGTAGTCTACTCCCCAGTATCCTAGTGTGTAGTCTACTCCCCAGTATCCTAGTGTGTAGTCTACTCTCCAGTATCCTTGTGTGTAGTCCACTCTCCAGTAGACTAGTGTGTAGTCCACTCTCCAGTAGCCTAGTGTTTTGCCTTTCTCCACTATCTCCAGCCTGCATGAGAGGTTTACTTACTTTTAACAGACTGACCAGGACAGTCACACAGATAATCTTCACACACACACACACACACACACACACACACACACACACACACACACACACACACACACACACACACACACACACACACACACACACACACACACACACACACACACACACACACACACACACACACACACACACACACACACACACACACACACACACACAC
Source organism: Salvelinus alpinus (assembly GCF_045679555.1). Taxonomy (NCBI): domain Eukaryota; kingdom Metazoa; phylum Chordata; class Actinopteri; order Salmoniformes; family Salmonidae; genus Salvelinus; species Salvelinus alpinus. The sequence continues at coordinate 70,896,446 of NC_092089.1, forward strand.
ACACACACACACAGAGAGAGCACGGGCGATACCCCTGGACAGGGACAACCAGGCAGGATATAATGCCACCCACTTTGCCAAAGCACAGCCCCCACACCACCAGAGGGATATCAACAGACCACCAACCTACTACCCTGAGAAAAGGCTGAGTATAGCCCAGGAAGATCTCCTCCACTGCATGAGCCCGAGGGGGCGACAAACACACACACGCACACACACATACACGCGCACCGACATTATGTACATACACACACAGCACACACACGCACACACACACAAACTAAGCTGCACCTGATCTATGTCCACACGCAAACATACAGACACCTAAGACAGCCCTGGCTTTAACATGGCCTGGGCGCATCCCTCATAACCTAGGGATGTGATGGAATGAGGTCAGGTGAGTTTTGATGTGTGTGTTTGAGGCTCTTTGACTTTGATGCTTGGGACTGGGGGTTTCACTGGTTCCGTGGGTGAATGTATCAAGCCTGTCAGAGTAGGAGTGCTTATCTAGGGGCAGGTCTCCCGTGTCCATGTCATCTTATTCATTGTGATCTAAAAGGCACAACTGATCCCAAATCAGCACTCAGTGAAAAAACAGATGAAATACACCCACACATGGTTCTGAAACAAGCCCATGTTGATCTGCACTGACTGCCATGACATAACCAGGCCAAGGAGTTATGAACTCCGTTTGAGTCTTTGCGTGTCAAAAAAAACTATTTCACACGTCAAATAAGCTTGTTGACCAATCAGGACATGAATATAACTGCACGTCAAATAATAATTTAACACGTTCATTAATTGTTTACGCAGTTATTACACATTGATTACACTATCACTAGTATTTCATACATCATAGCGATTCACTGATACTTAGACTATGATGCTGGGAATGTTGTCTCGCACACCTGCCGCACGAGGCAGACACACACCTCCCCAAGCTCTGGGACAGTACTGGTAAAACACTCACTTCCCCAAGCTCTGGGACAGTACTAGTCAAACGCACACTTCCCCAAGCTCTGGGACAGTACTGGTCAAACACACACTTCCCCCAGCTCTGGGACAGTACTGGTCAAACACACACTTCCCCAAGCTCTGGGACAGTACTGGTCAAACACACACTTCCCCAAGCTCTGGGACAGTACTGGTCAAACACACACTTCCCATAGCTCTGGGACAGTACTGGTCAGACACACACTTCCCCAACCTCTGGGACAGTACTGGTAAAACACACACTTCCCAAAGCTTTGGGACAGTACTGGTCAAACACACACTTCCCCAACCGGATATCATAAAGTGAATGCACCAATTTGTAAGTCGCTCTGGATAAGAGCGTCTGCTAAATGACTTAAATGTAATGTAAATGGACAGTACTGGTCAAACACACACTTCCCCAAGCTCTGGGACAGTACTGGTCAGACACACACAGCCACCCTCCAGTTTCCAAACTGTCATCAATATTGCCAAAATGCTTGCTTATTTTTCTGTATTTTGACTAGCTAGGATGAATCAGGTGCAACTGCTTGGAATATGGCTGGCTAGCTGGCTGGCAGAAGCAGCAGGATCACCATCCTTTCTCCCCTGTCTCTGGGATGGTTGCATGTCGGGGAGAATGTTGGACTACCTAGCTAACATTTTTGAACCTGCTCTTTTGATCCTGATCTCATTTCAAATGCTCTCACCAACATTTTCCCATTTGGTCGAACAAATATTGGCTTATTACCAATGCATCATTGTACACATCGTGGCCGCCGTGTGTACAGCGCATCTTCACAGATTTTTTTATATATTTTTTTACAGTTTTGAAGTGCTACTGAGTGTAGTGGTGGCGCTTGGCTATCTTCATATTTGAAACAGAGTTATTATGAGGTGTCTGGGAAAGGTTAGACCTCTCACACACTCAGAGTGAGAAGGTCAAGGTAACGTGTGGAGGAGAGGGAAGAGAGAGAGGGGGAGGAAGCGAAAGAAAGAAAAATAGCTCAAAATGTGATTTACCTGTGTGTTGTATACAATGTCAGAATAGCGTTGGACCTGGGAGCTTTACACTTTGCTGAGAATATGTTCAATGCATGTTACAAGATCAAATAAATGACTGAATTGAAGGGTGTACAGTACAGGTTTTCTAAGACACATATACAGAGAGCTAAAAAGAAGCATCCTACATCATTTATGAGTTTTTTCCTTTTCATTGACTTTGTCTTGATTGCACCCTGGCAAGGTGTATACTTTTTAGAATATAGTGGCTGTGCATAGTGTATGCGTGTGTTTCTGCATGAGTGTGTGCATGAGTGTGTGCATGTGTGGGGACATGTCTGGGGACATCCCATAGGAAAGGAAAATCAAGGATGAGATCTCTTTTCTATGATCTTCATGTCTCCTAGACAAAACAGGGTATTATTCAACACCGAAGAGAGATTCAAAGCATTTTCGCAAATACTGTATCTCAAATGTTGCTCCTGAGAAACAACCATGGAATAGTCTCACATTGATCAATGTATAAGTTCTCTTAAAACCTGTCCGGGAACGGGGTTCCGCTAGTGGCAATGAAATTGCAGGGCGCCAAATTCAATCAACAGAAATCTCATAATTCAAAATTCTCAAAAATACAAGTATTAGACACCATTTTAAAGATAAAATTCTCGTTAATCCAACCACAGTGTCCGATTTTTAAAAGGCTTTTCGGCGAAAGCAGAACCTATCATTATGTTAGGTCAGCAACTAGTCACAGAAAGCATACAGCAATTTTCCAACCAAAGAGAGGAGTCACAAAAATCAGAAATAGAGATAAGATTAGTCACTAACCTTTGATATTCTTCATCAGATGACACTCCCGGGACAACATGTTACACAATACATGTATGTTTTGTTCGATCAAGTTCATATTTATATCCAAAAACCTCAGTTTACATTTGGCTTTGCCTCCAAAACATCCCGTGAATTTGCACAGAGCCACCTCAATTTACAGAAATACTTATAATAAACATTGATAAAAGATACAAGTGTTACTCACAGAATTAAATATATACTTCTCCTTAATGCAACCGCTGTGTCAGATTACAAAAAACTTAATGGAAAAAGCAAACCATGCAATAATCTGAGTACGGCGGTCAGACAACAAATCAACCCAAACAGATATCCGCCATGTTGGAGTCAACAGAAGTCAGAAATAGCATTATAAATATTCACTTACCTTTGATGATCTTCATCAGAATGCATTCCCAGGAATCCCAGTTCCACAATAAATGTTGGATTTGCTCGATAAAGTTCATCTTTATGTCCAAATACCTCCTTTTTGTTTGCGCGTTTAGCCCAGTATTCAAAATTCATGACGCGCGATCACTAGGAGCAGACGAAAAGTAAAAAAGTTCCATTACAGTTCGTAGAAACATGTCAAACGAAGCATAGAATCAATCTTTAGGATGTTTTTAACATAAATCTTCAATAATGTTCCAACCGGAGAATTCCTTTGTCTTCAGAAATGCAATGGAACTCAAGCTAACTCTCACGTGAACGCGCATGGTCAGCTCATGGCACTCTGGGAGAGACCTTGCTCAATCCCCTCTCATTCAGCCCCACTTCACAGTAGAAGCATCAAACAAGGTTCTAAAGACTGTTGACATCTAGTGGAAGCCTTAGGAAGTGCAATATGACCCCATAGACACTGTGTATTCGATAGGCCAAGAGTTGAAAAACTACAAACCTCAGATTTCCCACTTCCTGGTTGGATTTTTCTCAGGTTTTCGCCTGCCATATGAGTTCTGTTATACTCACAGACATCATTCAAACAGTTTTAGAAACTTCAGAGTGTTTTCTATCCAAATCTACTAATAATATGCATATATTAGCAACTGGGACTGAGTAGCAGGCAGTTTACTCTGGGCTTTTCATCCAAACGTGAAAATACTGCCCCCTAGCCCAAACAGGTTTTAAATGTGTCTCCTTTCAACTCCCTCAATTCATGAAAAAAGAAAAGAAGAACAAGATCTCACTGACAAACTTCAGCAAGTTGTCAAGCTTATTAGTCTTTAAATCTGACCAAATGATGTAGATGTTGGAGGATGTCAAAACATTTCACTGCTTTTGCTCACTTTAAACTGAGTCTGCTAAACAAACTCTAGGAGGCAGGGCACAGCCTGGTTGCAAAATAACTGTGTAGCTACATACTGTATGGGACTGGGGGTAAACCATGGCTGCATGTTAACACGTTTCAACATTTGGATTTGGCTAACCAGGCCATGGTACGGGGTAAACTGTTGCTAGCATAGCTAGCTACTTTCTTAAGAAGCCTGTTTTGTTATGTTTTGGTCCCTCTGATTAAATCAAATTAATCATCAACCAATGTGTTACAGTTTCCTTTAGTTTTAGTTATCCCAAGTGTTTTGGTTGCAGTTGAAAAGCAACTATGTTAGCAACAAGATCACAAGCTTTTAAAAAAATGTTTTACCTATTCTAGCTAGCTAGCTAATGTTACCCACTATCCTGTATTCCACTAATTAGGTTTGCAAGTGATCAAAGTATGTCAAACAGTTCAAACTTACCGTTGACAGTGGTGGTACAGTGGCATCGTGCCACATTGTGCTTGATCAGGTGTAATATCAAAGAAGACTCCTTTCTTAGAAGAGTTAGTTAATATGACTTCTCAGTGACCACTACTGTCTCTTGCTTCTTCTCTTGAGGTCATGTGGTAGCCTGTTTTACTTTGTGATTGGCTGGAAGGGAGTTAGATGTATATTTTTTTGTAATCATTGTTCCTCTAATTTTCCTGGCTGGCAAAGTACCAGATGTTGTTGAGAGCAGTTTTGAATCTCAATTTAGAAACTGAAACTGTGCATAGGTTGCATTCACAAGATAATAGTCTGTAAACCGAGGCCTATGAGGATACTTGAAGTGTGAATAAAACACCTTGCCATTAGGTTACACACAGATTTCTAAATGAATCTTTCATTTCCACATATAGGCTGCTGGCCTATCTGTTAGAAAAAGATACTATGCAAGGTGTTGGCATATGCAGGGGTTTGCGGATAACATTATATATAGCGAAGGGCAGCCTGACAAGGACTGATAAGCAACTCCATGTCTTTTCACAGTCAGTGATAGTAGGCTACCAAGACTGTCATCGGTGTCCTGACAACGCACCATGGCTGTTAGAATGCTAGCCTGTAAAGCATTGCTTTGGGGATACCGTGTGTGTGTGTGTGTGTGTGTGTGTGTGTGTGTGTGTGTGTGTGTGTGTGTGTGTGTGTGTGTGTGTGTGTGTGTGTGTGTGTGTGTGTGTGTGTGTGTGTGTGTGTGTGTGTGTGTGTGTGTGTGTGTGTGTGTGTGTGTGTGTGTGTGACTTCACCTCCTAGAGGACCACATTAACTTAGCCTACCCCTTTACAGTGTATAGTATTGGCAACGCTAATCTCCCCTGCACCGAAGAGGTAGTGTCCACTTGAACCTCAGACTTTTAGAAATCCCCCGTTTTCCCAGCCACACTAATATTTTTACAGACATTTTTCAAATGAAAAAAGGTAGATTAGAAAATTGGAAACACAATATCAAAATAGAAATTTTACACGGTAGAAAAAATATATATTGAAAAATGTACACCTATTTTCTATTAGGCCTATTCAATTTGAACACGTGTATCAGAAAATGTTGAAATGTAAACATTTTTAAAAAACTAGATGGTAATTTACCATGAAGAAGAATTGTGTGACTTGCTTCAGCTCTTTGAAAGTATTTTGGAGCAGTAGATAGGATAGCCTAAAAGTTGGTTTGGTGTCTCTAGCTTGAACAGTTCAAGGGTTACTGTTGGTGGGTTATTTTAGGCAAATTTATGCAAATTTATATAGTTATAGTTTATAAAAGTTTTAAAGAATTTGAAGTTGGGAAATGGTCAAAGTAGCTGATTTGTGTCAAAAGTTACATTGTTTACAGTGAATAGAATAGAATGTTGGGAATGATGATCCCATGAAAGTGGATGGTGGACAAAAAAAGGTACAAAAGTTAGCAAATTATTAGCACACTATTCCTGACCATTCTACATGTTTTAAAGTTTGAAGGGCTCTGCTTGCTTAAACAGTGTAAGAGGATTAGCATTGTAATTAATAATGATAATAACTATAGGTCAGCAATATCTATTGGACAAAACATAATCCGAAAACACAACCAAAACAAGCTGTAGATGCATCCAACAAGTTTGTAGCGTCACTAGCTTGATGAAGTCTGTGTGTAAGGAATGTGGGACCAAATACTAAACATTTCAGTACTTAAATACACTGTCATGATGTTGCCCTGTTGGGTGAGGTTTATGACACCCCCATAACTACCTTTCTCCTGTTTCTCTCCACTCTACAGAATGGACTCTTGGAAAGCCCGTTGTTAACATATGGTAACACAAAAGGTTGGGGAATGGAACAATATTTCCCTTTCTCAACCAGTTGAAAGTGTCCGTTGGTATTTAAAGAATATGATGTCAGATCAGTTGGTGTCTGGGACAGATCTGATAATAGGATGACATAAATTGTATCTTGGAAAGTCTACACAATCTAGTTATCAGATTCACGTGGAATTGTTGTGCAATTTAAATGTTTAAATATGAAACTATTTGTGAAAAGATTAAATGTAATTTTAGCTTCTAAATGAGAGAATTGTTTTCATAAGTAAACTTATGCTCACTCAGTGGCCACATCCAAGTGAACAGACATTGGTTGAGAACTATGAAACACGCCCTTCTCTTTTTCAACGTGGAGGGGATGATCACCACGCTGGAATGGTGAATTTCAACTTGACCAGCCAGAATGCAGCACAAGTTGATTATGGCAACTTGGTATGAACTTTGAATGATTATTCACTAAAGGAGTGATACATCCTAGACGTCGAAATATCTGCTGCAGCTGTACGTGGCCTAGGAAAGGACAGACAATCTCCGAAAAACGACAGGGTACTTTAACGTATCCGTTCTACAACACTACGACCAGAAAAATTCTTCAAAGGACAATGGCGATCTCTGCTGGGTAAACCAGTCTTCCATCTTCGACCCATCTATCGAAGCGCAGCTCAGAGTAAATATATATCTTGCCTTTTCCTTTTCTGAATGGGCGGTTATTAGAATGCATAAGATTCTGTATTTACAGTAGCATAGCTTCTCAAGGTCCAATAGAGACCAAAACTCTTTGTCCCTCAGTCTTCCCGCTCTTTCATTCAAACCCAACCACCTTCCTTTATGTAACCAGTCGTCATATCGGGTTAGCCCACTAGGGGCTTTTCATGACATGATTAGTAATCGATGTGTGATCTATTCTGGGTATATATTTGTAATTCTGTGTGATTATTTAGGTATTTAGTAAATATATAATTAAGCCAATTTGTGTATTGCTGATTCAACTTATTATCTAGTGTTCGTGCCAAGTACTTATGACAATCAGAATGAGACCGATCGAGGTGGCGATTAAACGGTTAAAGACCTGGAGAATAAACCATCCTCCTCACAGCTGTCAATGTCCCTTAATGTAATGACGTGGCTGTTACTGACAAGAAGCACATGGCTGAGCTCTTTAATCACCCCTTCATTAAGTCAGGATTCCTATTTGACTCAGCCATGTCTCCTTGCCCGGCTAACATTTCCTCACCCCTTCCTCACCCTGTCTAATGCGACTATCCCCGATGCTTCTCCCTCTTTTTCCCCTGCCCCGCTACAAAGTTTCTCCCTGTAGGCAATCACTGAGTCTGAGGTGCTAAAGGAGCTCCTTAATCTTGACCCCAAAAAATCATCTTGGTCATGGTTTAGACCCTTTCTTTTTTAGGGTCGCTGCCCCTATCATCACCAAGCCTATCTCCAACCTTTTTAACCTGGCTCTTTCTGGGGAGGTTCCCATTACTTGGAAGGCAGCCACGGTTCGCCCTTTATTTAAAGGGGGACATCAAGCTGATCCTAACTGTTATAGGCCTATTTCTATTTTGCCCTGTTTATCAAAAGTGGAAAAACTTGGAAAAACGTGTCAATAATCAACTGACTGGCTTTCTTGATGTCTATAGTATTCTCTCAGGTATGCAATCTGGTTTCCGCCCAGGTTATGGATGTGTCTCTGCAACCTTAAAGGTGCTCAATGATGTCACCATTGCCCTTGATTCTAAGCAATATTGTGCTGCTATTTTTATTGACTCGGCCGAAGCTTTTCATACGGTAGACCATTCCATTCTTGTGGGCCAGCTAAGGAGTATTGGTGTCTCTGAAGGGTCTTTGGCCTGGTTTGCTAACTACATCTCTTAAAGAGTGCAGTGTATAAAGTCAGAAAATCTGCTGTCTCAGCCACTGCCTGTCACGAAGGCAGTACCTCAAGGCTCGATCCTAAGCCCCACACTCTTCTCAATTTACATCAACAACATAGCTCAGGCAGTAGGAAGGTCTCTCATCCCTTTATATCCAGATGAAACAGTCTTATACTCAGCTGGCCCCTCCCCGGACTTTGTGTTAAATGCTCTACAACAAAGCTTTCTTAGAGTCCAACAAGCTTTCTATACCCTTAACCTTGTTCTGAACACCTCCAAAACAAAGGTCATGTGGTTTGGTAAGAAGAATGCCCCTCTTCCCACAGGTGTTATTACTACCTTTGGGGGTTTAGAGCTTGAGGTAGTCACCTCATACAAGTACTTGGGAGTATTGCTAGATGGTGCACTGTCCTTTTCTCAGCACATATCAAAGCTGCAGCCTAAAGTTAAATCTAGACTTGGTTTCCTCTATCGTAATTGCTCCTCTTTCATCCCAGCTGCCAAACTAACCCTGATTCAGATGACCATCCTACCCATGCTAGACTACGGAGACAGAATTTATAGATCGGCAGGTAAGGGTGCTCTTGAGTGGCTAGATGTGCTTTACCATTCGGCCATCAGATTTGCCACCAATGGATTCAATTAATGTTTTTCCTCATCAGTCTACACACAATACCCCATTATGACAAAGTGAAAACTGTTTTTTAGACATTTATGAAAATGTATTAAAAATCTAAAACTGAAATACCTAATTTACATAAGTATTCAGACCCTTTTCTATGAGACTCGAAATTGAGCTCATGTTTCCATTGATCATCCTTGAGACGTTTCTACAACTTGATTGGAGTCCACCTGTGGTAAATTCAATTGATTGGACATGATTTGGAAAAGCACACACCTGTCTATGTAAGGTCCCACAGTTGACAGTGCATGTCAGAGCAAAAACCAAGCCATGAGGTCGAAGGAATTGTCTGCAGAGATCCGAGACAGGATTGTGTTAAGGCACATATTTGGGGAAGTTTCTCAAACATTTCTGCAGCATTGAAGGTCCCCAAGAACACAGTTCGTTCATCATTTTTAAATGGAAGATGTTTGGAACCACCAAGACTCTTCCTAGAGCTGGCCTCCCGGCTCCCTCAGGGAGGTGACCAAGAACCCAATGGTCACTCTGATAGAGCTCCAGAGTTCCTCTGTGGAGATGGAAGAACCTTCCAGAAGGACAACCATCTCTGCAGCACTCCACCAATCAGGAATTTATGGTAGAGTGGCAAGACGGAAGCCACTCCTCAGTAAAAGGGACAGCCCGCTTGGAGTTTGCCAAAAGGAATCTAAAGACTCTCAGACCATGAGAAACAAGATTCTCTGGTCTGATGAAACCAAGATTGAACTCTTTGGCCTGAATGTCAAGCGTCACGTCTGGAAGAAACTTGGCATCATCCCTACGGTGAAGTATGGTGGTGGCAGCATCATGCTGTGTTTTTCAGCATCAGGGACTGAGAGACTAGTAAGGATCGAGGCAAAGATGATCGGAGCAAAGCACAGCGAGAACTTTGATGAAAACCTGCTCAGGACCTCAGACTGGGGTGAAGTTTCACCTTCCAACAGGACAATGACCCTAAGTACACAGCCAAGACAACGCAGGAGTGGCTTCAGGACAAGTCTCTGAATGTCCTTGAGTGGACCAGCCAGAGCCCGGACTTGAACCAGATCGAACATCTCTGGAGAGACCTGAAAATAGCTGTGCAGCAACGCTCCCCATGCAACCTGACAGAGTTTGAGAGGGTCTGCAGAGAAGAATGGGAGAAACTCCCCAAATACAGTTGTGCCAAGATTCTAGTGTCAGTTGAGTAAACTCTTACTGACAGTTGTGGCTGCTTTGCGTGATTTATTGTTCTCACCCTTCTTGCCCTTTGTGCAGTTGTCTGGGCCCGATAATGTTTGTAATCTGTGCTGCTGCCATGTTGTGTTGCTACCATGTTGTCATGTTGTGTTGCTACCATTCTATGTTGTTGTCTTAGGTATTTCTTTGTATTGTGTTGTCTCTCTTGTCGTGATGTATGCTTTGCCTTATATTTTTTATTTATTTACATTTTTAATCCCAGCCCCCGCAGAAGGCCTTTTGCCTTTTGGTAGGCCGTCATAAATAAGAATTTGTTCTTAACTGACTTGTCTAGTTAAATAAAGGTTAAGTAAATAAAATAGTGTCATATCCAAGACGATTCAAGGCTGTAATCGCTGTCAAAGGTGCTTCAACAAAGTACTGAGTAAAGGGTCTGAATACTTATGTAAATGTAATATTTCAGTTTTTTTATTTTTTAATAAATAAGCAAACATGTCTAAAAAAAATGTGCTTTGTCATTGTGGGGTGTTGTGTAGATTGATGAGGGAATTTTAGAATAAGACTCCAACGTAATAAAATGTGGGAAAAGTCTGAATACTTTCCGAAGGGACTGTGCATTCATAGAAGCCACAATTTGCAATATTAAAGATGATCTACCCCCTAAAAAAATGTGAAATACAAATAAACTGGGACGCCACAAATCTCACCAAAGGGACAGGAATTATACCCAAATAGTGGCCTGTACCTGTTCCCATTTCGCTTGGTAGCGATGCACCATGCCTCCAAACACAGCTGCCTTCGCCAGTTTCAAATCCTTTCTCGACCACTTCTTCTGAGGAAGAATGCACCAATGTGGTGGCATTTGGGAAGAAAAGAGGGAATATATGTGTGAGAGACAGCAACATGTATTACATATTGTGAAGATTCAGGACCAAAGGATTGACAGACAAAATAAATATCTCCCATATTTAGGCCTACAGCAAAAACTTAGCTGGGTAGGAGACACCTGACAATCATTGTCATACCAAGGTTGCCCCCTAGTGGAATAAAATAATGCTACACTTAAAACTATCACGTTCATCTTGTCTGTAACATCCGCATCACGCTGTGCGTTCTAAACAGTTCCAAGCTAATCCAAATTAAGGGATTTAGACATTCAATACTGCATGATGAAAAACAAACTTCTATTATTCAAAATATCTTTATTCTGATTTGACGTACATCCGGAACAATTGTTTGTAGAGTTGATTCACTGTGTTGCTCTCATACTCATTAACAGTAATCACATACGTGACCTCAGTGGGGGGGGGGGGGGGGAAGTTGTCTATACATTGTACTTGAATAATAACTTATTATAATTAACTAGTTGCTAAAGTGCTCAAACTAGTATGAAATAAAAGTCAAAGGACACAAAACCCAAATCAAACAAACAAAAAAACAGAACCCAAACAATCCCTTGCTAATGAGGTCCCTCGACGAACACAAATAGAACACTGATCGTCCAATCAGAGTGGCCTGGATGCCGCCGCCATTCTACTCACAGACGAACCAAGTTACACTAACTAAGACCACAATAGTTGGGTCACAAGCTGATAATGGTTTTGAGGAGTCTATTGAGAAGAAGTCAGGCAGAACTATGTAAAATGTTGTTGGTACATACAGTAACTACAAAGAATATATTGTAAATATTACACTAATTCAAAGTATTTCAGTCAAAGTTTGTGCTTAAGAATTTGTGGCTTTGAGACAAGCTAATATTTGTAATTCATTGTCTGTGCAGTGAGTGAACTCTGTCAGTGTAATATGTAAATGTGAGTAAAGGCTCTATAGCAAGGTGATGTGCTATTCTGACTCAAAGTGTGGCAGGGGAAGGCAGGGCATAGCTCAACAGTATGGGGTTGGCGTCTAACCATAGCAAGTTGGCTGAAAAGTTCAGGAGAAACTGGAGACGGAGGGGCTATAGATCCAGGCTGGAGGTCAGGGTTAAATTGTTGGTAGGGTGTCCTGGCCTCAGTTTCAGTTTGGGGAATTAGCATCAGAGGGTGAATCGGCAGGGGGTGCTGAGTTAGTGGTGGTGGGGGGGGGGGGGGGGGGGGGGTCCGGACTGGGGAGGGAAATTAGTTAGAGGGGGGGTGCTGGTTTCCCAACGAGGGAGGGGTGATGATTTAAAGTGGGGTGCTGGGTCCGGACTGGGGAGGGGTACTAAGGAATATATGCAGGGTAAAAATGAGGATGGTCCCCAGGATCGACACGGTGAGGAAGGCCCACAGAAATATCCTGTTCAGAACCTGAGCAAAAAACTTCCAGTCCCGCACAACCTGGAATGAGGAGAACAGGAAAAGCAGGAAAACTCAGCTGATGATTATATAATTATTTACATGGCATTACACTACATATCTTGTTGATTCAAACATATAGCATTGTGACCCACCTCGCTGATAAAGTGTTTCTTGCGGAAATGGCGGCTGATGTAGCGCACTGAATACGTAGCTCTCTCCAGCACGGTGACCCAGGCCTGACTCTCATCCTCTTTCCCCTCCAGAAGACTCTGTACATGGGTCTACCCGCTCTCCCTCTGATCCCCTCTCCAGCCCCCAGACCAGGGCTTCAGCTCTGGGCTCTCCGGTGCCAGCTCTGGATAGTGGTACCTATCAGTGTGGCCCACATGCACAGCATTCTGGGTAGCCTCTGAAGGAAGAGGGAGCGAACCCAGGGGGACATGGGGTGGTAGGAGGTTGAGGAGCGGTGGTGCACGTTGATGACCAACACCGTGACGATGATGGAGAGATACGAAGATCATAATGAAGAGGAGATACTCCCTGATGAGAGGGATGACCTTGGAGGAAGATGGGATGATCTCTTCTATGACAAGGAGGAACACAGTGAGCGACACAAGGACGGAGGTGGAGAGAGAGAGAGAGAGAGAGAGCTTCTCCCCTTCATCCGACAGAAGATAGAACACCAGCACGGTCAGGAACGACAGACCGAGACACAGAATAATAAGAGAGTGTATAGAACAGCGGGAGACGTTTCAGAATGAACGAGTACGTTATAAAGGGGAAGGAATACCTCGCGTCCCGCCGGTTTACTCTGGCCCCCGTGGCGTTCAGGATCTCCCTCTCTCCGTTGTCGAAGAAGTCCTTCCTGTCTACATAATCACCTAACAGGATCATGTCCACCATGTTACCATCGTATGTCCAGGATCCAAACTTCATGGAGCGGTTTTGTCTGTCGAAGGGGAAGAAGGTGACGTCCATAGTGCAGGCTGACTTGTAGCTGGCCGGAGGGGTCCACGTGATCCTACGGTTAGACTTAGCGATGGCTTTGGTCATCAGGGAGCCCTCAAACCGCCCGTCAGCACTGGGGGACGGGAGTAATAAGAGTTAGGGTTATTGTGCATATAAATAAATACATATAAATAAATAAATTTTAGGAAAACATCAAACAAAACGGTCTATTAATGTGAACCATTAGTGGGAAAATAGGTGGATGTAACTCTGTCTTGTCTGAAGACATTATGCTTAATGGTGCTCATCATAATATGTGACATATCATAGAGCTTACTTCTCATAGAGCACGATGTCGGGCAGTCGGATTGTCTCAGACGGAACTCCGATCGATGTGATCCCACCATAGTCCTCAGGGTTCCATCGTAGTTTATCATCTAGCCACTCCTGTTGAGGGACATATTACTATCTATCCTCATCTATGGAAAACAGGCTGCAACCTCTTTTCCTCCTCACCTGCCACAGCCACACATTAGTAGTCATCAGCTGGTTCTTCTCATCCTGAGACAGACAGAGACCAAGATATCATGTAGAGTAGACATCCAGGTCAGAATCATGTCTGTTTGAGGCCAAATTGCTTAAATTCCTTGTTCATTATTCCATCTCATTTGAATGGAGCGCACACACACGCACACCAATAGCGTGCACAAAATCATGCTATTGTAATATTCAATTAAATGTAAGAAAAGGACCACACTGGTAAGCAAGACTTTGACAGAAGGAGAGAAAATGAGAGGGAGCGTGGAAGAAAAGTGTATAAGTAGCAGGGATCAGCTGTCTGATTGAGTTTGAGGTTGTGGGGATCACATAGTCCAGAGGTGAACTGTAACCTAATACAGGACAGACACCTAGCAACACTGGTACCACTCATCAGCCTGGCGCAGAGCACTTCTCTCACTAGCTCACCATACCTCTTTCTCCTGTGTTTCACCTCTCGCTCTTTCCCCATCCTCCTTGTTCTATTAAATTTTCCAACCTCATCTCTCCTCCTTTCATTCTCTTTCTCTATGGTGTGATAACATCAGTTCGTATTCACAACAACCCTTTTTGATAATTACATACCACAGGCCTCTCCCCCTATACCCTCAGAGAGACAGAGACGAATACATAGCCTGCTGTCATGATCGTCTTGACTTTGAATGGAGGACCAAAACGCAGCGTGTGAAAAATAAGACATCTTCTTTTAATGAAGGAAAAAACAAACACTTACAAAATGAACAAAACAACCGATCGTGAAGCTAAGAAGAACTAAGTGCACACATGCAACATAGAACATAGACATAGACAATTACCCACAAACGCATGATGCCTATGGCTGCCTTAAATATGGCTCCCAATCAGTGACAAATGAAAGACATCTGTCTCTGATTGAGAACCACTCAGGCAACCATAGACTTACATAGACAACTACACTAGACACTGCCCCATACACATACAACAACCCTTAGACACTACAAAAACACATACATACCCCATGTCACACCCTGACCTAACTAAAATAATAATGAAAACAAAGATAACTAAGGCCAGGGTGTGACACCTGCTGTGTGTGTAGGTGAGGATAATATTTAACACCATGACTGGGACTGTTCCATTAGCTGCTTGTGTTCTCTGACAGAATAGCTAACCCATCTCAGCCTATCACATCTGGCCCTGAAAAAGAGCGTGTTCTGTGAGGTCTATAAAAGGAGAGAAAAAGCTAGATGGAAGTTCTATGGAGGCCAACAGCTTTACGTCAGGACCTTGGACAGCTCAGCAGAATGGGGCTGTTTCACTGGCAGTGCTCGTTTTGTTTCAGCAACATGAACAGAATTATAATTCTGGCTTAAAAAGTACATGGCTCAAGCCATTCAGACAAGATATTTAGAATCCTTTGTGTCTTTCATTGTTTGTTTGTACGGTACGGTCTTTCGTCACTGTGTGTGGGGGCGTTTAGCATGCGAGTGGCGTGTGTGTGCGTTTCGCTTCAATTCCTTGCTTGTGTGTGCTGTGTGTAGTGTAGTGTGCATCCTCACCACGTCCACCAGCTGTGAGATCTTGAGTCCGAAGCGTACTGTGACCGTGTCGTTGGCATGCTGGATGGGCCGGACCCAGCGCTGGTACCCCTGGAACAGGGGAGAAGAGAGGAAGAGGTGGCGTAGAATAGAATCTTCACTTTAAGTTATGTATAAGATCTTAATAAGAAACAATCATTTTATCACCAGCTGTCAATTAAACAATTATTTCCAATATAAATTCTTAAGCGCCATAGACTAATGGTCTCTAACTTTAATTTAGCATGTAGATAGTGTTTACTGTGGTTGCATAAGAAGGGGTTGTGGAATATGAATCTGATTACAAACAGTTGAACAATGGGGGTGGGCGCCACAGAGACAGGCTAGAGAGCTGGCTACTCAACTGAAACCCCTCATGAAGAGATGTGTATAGCTGAAAAAAGTATGTGTCTTTTGGTGGTCTCTGTCTGTCTCTCCTGCACTTTAAATATTGTGTGTGTGTGTGTGTGTGTGTGTGTGTGTGTGTGTGTGTGTGTGTGTGTGTGTGTGTGTGTGTGTGTGTGTGTGTGTGTGTGTGTGTGTGTGTGTGTGTGTGTGTGTGTGTGTGTGTGTGTGTGTGTGTGTGTGTGACCCTTAACCTGCAGCTAGAGTTGATTCACCCTCTGGCTCCCCATCTGTCAGCCCTAACTTCCTCTCCATCCAGGAATCAAAACGATGTATACATATTTATGTATAGAACTGTATTTTGTTTACTTAACGTTAGAACTTAAATGCAACCCTTTACTAAGATTTTGCCATCTTCAACATAACCACAGGATCCTAAACCAATCAGAGGAACGTCTACGGATCCACAGCACTGGGCAGATTACCAGGCGAGGGTGCGCACCTGTGAGGAAACTGTAGACTAAAACTGTAGTCTACCTGTTGTTGTGATAATATTCTGAGATACCGGGAGTTAGCTTGGTAGTCTGATAAAGCTAGGCTATATTATTTGCCACTATGGGAAAGATAAGGAGGAATTGGAAATAGTTCAGAAAACAGTATGATATAACTTTAGCATATATAGGTTATCCAACAGTCATGCGTATAGTGAACATGAACTTCTGACATTTCTCACCAAGAAAATCACATTTTGACGCTTAGCAGCTGCTGGGGTGAGATGTATTTTCTCTGCAGTTCGCTTGTCTGCTTCTCGCCGTGGTTCTCCACATGCAGGTCACAGACCGTCCACTAGGGCTCGCTAAAAGCAGTGAAGTCTGGCTGGATGTCATTCTCTGTAGCTTTCATTTGATAAAATATATGACACACGTCTACCAGTTCTTCCTCCTAAGGGATGCCGATAAAAGGTTAAGGGTCAGCCTGTCCTCCAAGAGAAGAGTGAGTGGTGCTAGAGCCTTATCTCGTTCTTTATTGATTGACAGCTGCATGTAGCCTACTTAGAGAGGAAGTTCTTTACTATGGGACAAGGGGCTTCAGGGGGAAGAGGGAAGGATGGCTGACTCTGTGCTTTGGGAATCTCACAGCAGACTGAACTTAAACCTCTTCTGACCTTTTTTCTGACACGGCAGAGAGAGGGAGTATTATTATTGTTGCATTATTTATGTTGGTCCCACCATTCTTTGTTATATGCATACTTTGACAATGTAATTCATTTAACTTGCCATGTCAATAAAGTCTACTGAATTGAATTGAATTCAGAGAGAGAGAGTTTGTGCATGCCTGTGCCTGGGTGTGTTTTTTCTGTTTAATCTTTACCCCCTCCCTCCTCTCACCATCAATCCATCTCTCCTCTGTCTCTCTCTCTCTCTGTCTGTCTAAGACTGATCTTCTATGTTGATGTTCACCCTGTCACGTTCCATCAGTTAGTCAACCTCAGTGTTCTGACTCTATGATGTGTCACTACACACAGACTCTGAGAGCCCCTGACAGGGACTGCCTGACATGTCCCACCCAAACACACTGCAGCCCAGCAGTCCCCCATGGGCTTTACTCTAAGGCCACACCACACTCTGGGAAACACATACAGTCTCTCTCTCTCTCTCTCTCTCTCTCTCTCTCTCTCTCTCTCTGTTCCCATGGTCACTCACTTCTCTAATGTACCGTGGCCAGTGAGTGTGAGCGGCACCATGACTGACAGTGTTTCACAGTGTGAGAGAACAACCAACAGAGACACAGAGTGACCACCAGGTGGGAGAACTGGGAACTGTCTCAATTGTGTGTGTGTTTGCATGGGCGTGTGTGTGTGTGTGTGTGTGTGTGCACCCGCTCATGCATACGTGTAGCAGGTGAGAGAACCGGGCACAGCATCAGGATTAGTGTGGCATAACTGGGTTTGCAGCAGAGCAGAGAGCCCAGACGCAGCGCCAACCTCAGCTCCTACTTGTGGCACCCCAAGGGGCACAGCGAGGTGCCAACCTCCTCAAAGAGAGATAGGGAGTATTATTATTTAGTATTTTATTAAGATCCCCTTCCTGGGGTCCAAACAGGAAACAATAAATGCACTACATAACACTACATAACATTACATAATACTACAGAACACTACATAACAATACATAATCTCCTGCCTCTGCCTCACGCTTCAGAAACAGGAGATGGCTCTTTCCCTATTAGCCATTCCGTCTCGAACAAGCCAAGGCTCGGGCAAGGCCACCCACCTATATAATACAATACATAATATAGTGCAAATTACAATACCGAATATTTAAACATGACTGTGTCTCTTCACAGTCCCCGTTGTGCCGTAATGTGTTCTTTAATCAGTTTTTTTATTTAGTTTTATTGCTAGCTAGCAGAGAGTTCCATGTAGACATGGCTCTATTTAATACTGTGCGTTTCCCAGCCTGTGTTCCGGACTTGGGGACTGTGAAGGGACTTCTGATTGCATGTCTTGTGTTGTACCCGATGACTGTCTAAACTGTGTGCCAACTGCTTGAAGAGACAGTTTGGTACCTTTAACACATCAACACCTCGCACAAAGACCAATAATGATGCAGTCAATCTCTCCTCAGCTTTGAGCCAAGAGAACATCTAAGTGCAATTCGTGCTGCTCTGTTCTGGACCAACTGGAATTGACCTACAGTACCAGTCAAAAGTTTGGACACACCTACTCGTTCAAGGATATTTTTTTTTTTTTACTATTTTCGACATTGTAGAATAATAGTGAAGACATCGAAACTATAAAATAGCACACATGGAAACATGTAGTAACCAAAAAAGTGTTCAACAAATCAAAATATATTTTAGATTCTTCAAAGTAGCCACCCTTTGCCTTGATGACAGCTTTGCACACTCTTGGCATTCTCTCAACCAGCTTCATGAGGTAGTCACCTGGAATGCATTTCAATTAACAGGTGTGCCTTGTTAAAAGTTAATTTGTGGAATTTCTTTCTTTCTTAATGCATTTGAGCCAATCAGTTGTGTTGTGAAAAGGTAGGGGTGGTATACAGAAGATAGCCCTGTTTGGTAAAAGACCAAGTCCATATCAAATCAAATCAAAGTTTATTTGTCACGTGCGCCGAATACAACAGTTAAATGCTTACTTACAAGCTCTAATCATGGCAATAACAGCTCAAATAAGCAAAGAGAAACGACAGTCCATCATTACTTTAAGTTTCTTCAAGTGCAGTCGCAAAAACAATCAAGCGCTACGATGAAACTGGCTCTCATGAAGACCGCCACAGGAAAAGAAGACCCAGAGTTACCTCTGCTGCAGAGTGCTATTTCATAGTTTTGATGTCTTCACTGTTATTCTACATTGTAGAAAACAGTAAAGATAAAGAAAAACCCTTGAATGTGTCCAAACTTTTGACTGGTACTGTATGTCCCTCTTTGCCACACATGACCATACACCAGGTCAGTAGTCCAGCTGAGACAAAACTACGACCTGTAGGTTGACTGAGATGTCAAGAAAGCAGAGCAATGCCTTATCATGGACAGACCTCTTCCCATTTACGAAACCATTGAGTCTACATGTTTTGACCATGACAGCTTGTTATCTAGGGTTACACCCAGCAGTCTTGCCTCCTCAACTTGCTCAGTCACCACATTATTCAATAATAGATCTAAATGAGGTTTAGCGTTGAGTGAGTGATTTGTCCCAAAAACAATGCTTTTAGTTTGAGATATTTAGCACCAGCCTATTGCTAGTTACCCATTCTAAAACTGACTGGAGCTCTATGTTAATGGTGTCAGTTATTTATACTGTGTACTGTTCAGCGTACATAGACACATAGGCTTTATTCAAGGTCAGTGGACGGTCATTTGTAAAAACAGAAAACAATAATGCCCCTAGCCGGCTGACCTGCGGTACACCACACTCAACTGCATTAGCGTTAGAGAGGCTTCCATTAAAGAAAACCCTCTGTGTTCTATTAGATAGGTAACTCTCAATCCATTATAAGGCAGAGGATGCAAATCCATAACACCTACGTTTTTTTTGCAATAGGTTATAATCAATGATATCAAAAGTTGCACTGAAGTCTAACAAAACAGCTCCCACAAACTTCATACTATCAATTTCTTTCAGCCAATCATCAGTCATTTGTGTCAGTGCGAGCATGTTGAGTGCCCTTCCCTATAAGCATGCAAAAAATCTGTTGTTTAATTTGTTTTCTGCAAAATAACTTTGTATTTGGTCAAATATATATTTTTTTACAATGGTAACCGGCTGATTGGTTGGCTGTTTGAACCATTAAAGGGTGCTCTGCTATTCTTGGACAGTGGAATAACCTTGTCCTTTCTCCAGGCCTGATGGCACACACCATCTTCTAGGCTTCATATGAAGTCAAAATGTATTCCGCTACCAACCTCAGCACTTTACCGTCCATGTTGTCGGTACCAGGTGGCTTGTCCTTATTTATAGATGTAACGACAAAGAATTCACCTCTTTCACACCCACTTTGCGAAACTCAAAACTACAGTGCTTGTCTTTCATTATTTGGTATGTTGTGCAAGAATATGAAGGCTCAGCATTTGATGTTTGCTATCATACCTAAGTTTGCTAATCTTGTCAACAAAAAAAGTTATTAAAGTGGTTGGCAATATCAAAAGCTTTTGTTATGAACAAGCCATCTGCCTCAATGAAGAATGGAGCTGAGTTCGCTTTTTTGCCTATAATTTTTTTTAAGTACTCCAGATTGCTCTTTATATCATCTTTGTTCCATAGCACAGTTTCTTCTTCTTTTTGTTGAGTTTAGTTTCCTGATTTCTCAATTTACTGTATGTTTGCCAGTGTGCTGTGTTGTCAGAATGATTTGCTATTCCCTTTGCCTCATCCTTCTCAGCCATACAGTTTTTCAATTCACCATCTATTCATGGGGATTTGGCAGTTCTAACAGTCCGTTTCTTGTTGGGTGCATCCCTATCTGTAACAGGAAGATGCAGTTTCAAAAATGCTTCAAGTGCAGCGTCAGGTTGTTCCTCAACATACATCAGACCAACAAATATTTTTCACATCTTTGTCATAGGAATCATTGCAAAACCTCTTGTATGATCGCTTATACACAATTTTAGGTCCAGTCTTGGGAGCTTTGTTTTTTCTAGATATGGCTAAATTATTATCAATGTGGTGTGGATAGTGCTTTAGAGCAGATTTCTGCAGCATTAGTAAAGATGTGATCAATACGCATGGATGATTTACTTCCTGTTCTTTTTGTAAGTACCCTGGTAGGTTGACTGATAACCTGAACCATGTTGCAGGCATCGGTTACAGTTTGACGCTTATTTTTGAGTGGACAGCTTGATGACAACTAGTCAATTTTTAGGTCACCTAGAAAATACACCTCTCTGTTGAAATCACATGCACATGCAAATCACACGAGCATTTCACACATATAGTCCAAATACTGACTTTTAGCACTTGGTGGTCAATAGCATCTTCTGTGCGAGAATAAGCTTTAGGTGAGGCAGATGAATCTGTAGCCATGTTACTTCTACGTCATCTGACATGAGATCCTCTCTCAGCCTAACAGGAATATGACTCTGGACATACTTGGCAACACTGCCTCCATTTGCATTTCTATCTTCTCTTTACAGTTGAAGTCAGAAGTTTACATACACTTCGGTTGGAGTCATTAAAACTCCTTTTTCAACCACTCCACAGATTTATTGTTAACAAACTATAGTTTTGGCAAGTCGGTTAGGACATCTACTATGTGCATGATGCAAGTAATTTTTCCAACAATTGTTTACAGACAGATTATTTCACTTATAATTCACTGTATCCCAATTCCAGTGGGACAGAAGTTTACATGCACTAAGTTGACTGTGCCTTTAAACAGCTTGGAAAATTTCAGACAATTATGTCTTGGCTTTAGAAGCTTCTGATAGGCTAACTGACATCATTTGAGTCGATTGGAGGTGTACCTGTGGATGTATTTCAAGGCCTACCTTCAAACACAGTGCCTCTTTGCTTGACATTATGGGAAAATGTAAAGAAATCAGCCAAGACCTCAGAAAAAAATTGTACACCTCCACAAGTCTGGTTCATCCTTGGGAGCAATTTCCAAACGCCTGAAGGTACCACGTTCATCTGTACAAACAATAGTACGCAAGTATAAACACCATGGGACCATGCAGCCGTCATACCGCTCAGGAAGTAGACGCGTTCTGTCTCTTAGAGATTAAAGTACTTTGGTGAGAAAAGTGCAAATCAATCCCAGAACAACAGCAAAGGACCGTGTGAAGATGTTGGAGGAAACAGGTACAAAAGTATCTATATCCACAGTAAAACGAGTCCTATATCGACATAACCTGAAAGGCCACTCAGCAAGGAAGAAGCCACTGCTCCAAACCCGCCATAAAAAGCCAGACTACGGTTTGACCTCAATCCCATAGAAAATGTGTGGGCAGAACTAAAAATTGTGTGCAAGCAAGGAGGCCTACAAACCTGACTCAGTTACACCAGCTCTGTCAGGAGGAATGGGCAAAAATTCACCCAACTTATTGTGGGAAGCTTGTGGAAGGCTACCTGAAATGTTTGACCCAAGTTAAACAAATTAAAGTCAATGCTACCAAATACTAATTGACTCTATGTAAACGTATGACCCACTGGGAATGTGATGAAAGAAATAAAAGCTGAAATAAATCCTTCTCTCTACTTTTATTCTGACATTTCACATTCTTAAAATAAAGTGCTTGGAATTGTGGGAATTGTGAAAAACTGAGTTTAAATGTATTTGGCTAAGGTGTATGTAAACTTCCAACTTCAACTATAACCATGTATAGCTCCTACTGAATCATCTAATGAATTATCTAAGTGTGTTTCAGAGATGGTCAGAATATTAATGTTTTCTGACGTTAGAAAGTTGTTAATTTAATTAACCTTGTTTCTCAGGCCTCTAAAAAAAGGCTCAGTGCATACAGATACAGATCGCTTCAGTGCATACAGTGAAATTCAATTCTATGGGCATATAATTATTGCAGACAATACCCTCAGAGCTAACAGTTAAAGGAACATAGATTAGGTTACTTACATTGACTGCACTTGTATTCCCCTGTTGCTTGTTATGACAGGGAGGACTGGAGGGCTACCAAACCCAGACCGTCAGTCTCTTAAGTAGTGTGTTGTGTTGATGGACATAATCCTGGAACCCCTGCAGTTGGGGTGAATCCCGTTTCTTTTAAAGAGGTTGGCTGCTCCCACAGCAAGTCAAAATTGTCACAAAAGGAGACATTTCTGACAGACATAGAGACGCAGACACAGAGAGAGTGAGAGACAGAGGAAGAATAAATGATTTATCTCCCAGAGAACACAGAATCACATGAAAACACACAAATCAACTCCTCCCAGATCACACTGATGGATGTGTGTGTATGTGTGTGTGTGTGTTGTGCTTTCTATGCACAAGGAGGTTAAACCATTGAAGGGAAAGAGTTAATCTGATAATGGATTATGGCATTTACTCTTAGCTAGAGCAACCATACATGCTTCATGGGTGACAGACACAGTTACTGTTAAGAATAACAGTGTGCCTTAAATTAGAGAGTCACAGAGAGAGAGCGAGCTACTGTGGGAAACCATGTCTAAAGTGCACATTCTTTCTTTTGTATTTTTATTCCTTTCTTCTCCGCTCTTCGTTCCGTGGAAGTGGTCGGGAAAGGGGAGGCTGATTATCACAATGAAATTATATGGATTTTCCGCTCCACTTGGTGCCATGGGCCAGACAGCTGCTGCCTCTGAGAGGCTCCCGTTCACTCTAATGACTTGGAAAAGGGAAGTCTCGCGGGATAAAATACCTGCATGCCGGTTCCCTTCCCAGCCTATGGGGGGCAGCTGCTGTGTGTGTGTGTGTGTGTGTGTGTGTGTGTGTGTGTGTGTGTGTGTGTGTGTGTGTGTGTGTGTGTGTGTGTGTGTGTGTGTGTGTGTGTGTGTGTGTGTGTGTGTGTGTGTGTGTGTTTACCCTATTTGCTTCTCTTGTTCTCTGGTTGTTTGCTGCTGCTATTGTTGATGTTGCTGCTGTTCTTGTTTGTCCCATAATTAGTAAATGCTGAATTTGACTGAGTAAAGGAGGATAAATAAGTAAAACAGTCTTCTTCCCCTCTTTCCCCTGCGGGTTAATCTTAATCTGTTTGTTATTTGAAGGATTAGACACGAGAGGCTAACGAGGGCCATCGAAGCTCAAATCACCCAGCTTCAAAGGAAATGCACAGAATATTGTCTCACTCAAAGTTGTACTCTAACAGTAGCTGTTATAGGCTATACGTCCACTAATTAATACAGCAAGGCTACGCTAATGGTACAGTGTTACTACAACACTGTGATATGTGGTTGTCTCACCTAGTTAACTTAAGACGAATGCATTAACCTTCAGTTGCACTGTATAAGAGTGTTTGCTAAATGACTAAAATGTAAAAAATTATCATGAATAAATAAATAATTCCCCTGTTCTGGTGTTTGAAGATGTCTTTGTATGGTGCCTTGGTGCTCTGATGAACTGAGATCTCTCAACTATGAAAGGCTACACTCATCAGAGACGATGTGCTTGAAAACCTTCAAACTGGGTTGGTGCTGGGCTTCAATGGTTAATGGTTAACTGGGTTTAAGTGGCTACAGTACTTAGCTAGAGGCCCACATCCTGATCAGAGAAAACTGTCTCAGTGACTCAAAGCTGATCAAAGCAGGTGTATCAGAGGGAGAAAAATGTATGAGAGAAGAGGATTATGGGAAAATGGCCACTCAGCGTCGACATGGTGCATTCTGGGATGGAGGACTTGAGGGGTCATAGGTTAACTGACTGAGTTGAGAAGAAAGTCGTGACAGAAAAATAATAGAAATTCCTCATCTGACCCCAATCTCAAACATGCTCTCTCTCTCTATCTCTCTCTCTCTCATACACACAAGACATGTCCACATTCATGGCATGTCTGTCAAAATGATCTAGAAGAGGATGGCATATTCCCCTTAACATAATCAGTGACCTGCATTTGCGTCACGCAGCCTATAGAATCCAGCCAACAATTGGCACGTGATGTCACAGCCCATAGGACAAGATTGACAAATGATGTCATCGCATCTGGGCGATGACAGCTGATATTAGGAGAAAAAGAGTTGACATCGGATGGACTAAAACGCTAGCATGCAAACCACCACTACAACATCTCATACCTTCGTCCTTATCAGAGGGATGGGCTGTTCAAAAAGTTTGTGACTATGGTGTTTCTACCCCCAAATAGGTCTGATTAGTTATTAACGAACCACTTCACCATCACAGCAATTGATACTGTAGAGAAGTGCGGCAGGCTGCCATAATCGACATCCACGTCTTCGGCATCCAGAGAACAGTGGGTTAACTGCCTTGCTCAGGGACAGAATGACAGTTTTTTACCTTCTCAGCTCGGGGATTCGATCCAGCAACCTTTTGGTTACTAGCCCAACGCTCTAACCACTAGGCTACCTGCCCCCCAATAGCCTACCAATACCCCAATAATGACAAAGCAAAAACAGGTTTCTATAATTGTTTGCAAATGTATAAAAAATGAAAAGATTTAATATTACATGTACATAATATTCAGACCCTTTATTCAGGACTTTGTTGAAGGACCATTGGCAGCGATTACAGCCTTGAGTCTTATAGAGTTTGACGCTACAAGCTTGGTAAACCTGTATTTAGGAAGTTTCTCCCATTCTTCTCTGCAGATCCTCTCAAGCTCTGTCAGGTTAGAGGGGGAGTGTCGCTGCATAGCTATTTTCAGGTCTCTCCAGAGATGTTTGATATAGTTCAAGTCCGGGCTCTGGTTGGGCCACTCAAGGACATTCAGAGACTTGTCCCGAAGCCACTCCTGCGTTGTCTTGGCTGTGTGCTTAGGGTTGTTGTCCTGTTGGAAGGTGAACCTTTGCCCCAGTCTGAGGTCCTGAGTGCTCTGGAGCAGGTTTTCATCACCACCCTACGGTTGTGCGGTGGTGCCACCATCCCTACGGTGGCACCACCGTAGGGATGGTGCCAGGTTTCCTCCAGACGTGACGCTTAGCATTCAGGCCAAAGTGTTCAATCTTGGTTTCCTTAGACCAGATAATCTTGTTTCTCATGGTCTGAGAGTCCTTTAGGTGCCTTTTTGGCAAACTCCAAGTGGGCTGTCATGTGCCTTTAACTGCAGAGTGGCTTCCATCTGGTTGTCCTTCTGGAAGGTTCTCCCATCTTCACAGACATACTCTGGAACTCTGTCAGAGTGACCATCGGGTTCTTGGTCATCTCCCTGACCAAGGCCGTTCTCCCCCGATTGCTCAGTTTGGCCGGACGGACAGCTCTTGGAGGAGTCTTGGTGGTTCCAAACTTCTTCCATTTCAGAATAACGGAGGCCACTGTGTTCTTGGGGACCTTCAAGGCTGCAGACATTCATTGGTATCCTTCCCCAGATCTGTGCCTCAACCCAATCCTGTCTCAGAGCTGTACAGACAATTCCTTCAACCTCATGGCTTGGTTTTTGCTCTGACAAGCACTGTCAATTGTGGGACCTTACATAGACAGGCGTGTGCCTTTCCAAATCACATCCAATCAATTGAATTTACCACAGGTGGACTCCAATCAAGTTGTAGAAACATCTCAATGATGATCAATGGAAACAGGATGCACCTGAGCTCAATTTCTGGCCTCATAGCAAAGGGTCTGAATACTTGTGTAAATAAGGTATTTCTGTTTGTACTTTGTCATTGTAGGGTACTGTGTGTAGATAGTTGGGGAAATTCATTAATTCAATACATTTTAGGATAAGGCTGTAACGTAACCAAATGTAGAAAATGTCAAGGGGTCTGAAGACCTTCAAATGCACTGTAAGTAGGAGGATAGGAGATTTGGGTTGTGCCACAGGGCATATGTGTTGAGTTGATCACGTTCTAGGTAAATGGTTGAACTAATTCCTGTCTCCCTCCTCATCAGTATTGAATTGGACGAGATAGAACACTCAGTGTGCTTAGTGTCACAAACCAAATCATTCCATCTTCAACATAGTGTAGTTATGAAACTGTTCCAACCTTAACTGATGCTATCATCAACAGCCTCGAACCACACACACACACACACACACACACACACACACACACACACACACACACACACACACACACACACACACACACACACACACACACACACACACACACACACACACACACACACACACACACACACACAGTAGGGCTTGCCCTGTCTTCTCCATCTCTTCAGTGATGTCTCCCAACAGATTTAGCTGTGGTTTCCCCCCCCCCCCTTCCTCTCCCCTCTCCTTCACAGGCACCCCTATAAGTACTACTGTGATTTTCACCCTGACATTGGAGAGGTGCTTCCCTGTCAAACACACACACATTTCTATCAGTTCCTGTGTTAGTGGTGGTCAATAATATTTCAGAGGTGAAATAAAGTCATTGGGCTGCCATACCTATTAGAGAATGGGGGTTTGGGGGTCACAAAGCGAAATTGATTCATACATGATAATAAAATTGTATTTCTACATGATATTACTATTAACATGGACCATCAAGCTATTTGACTCTCTGATTCTCTATTTTTGGACACCTGGGTTATCAGAAACAAATGTGTGAAATAGTTTGATGAATCTTAAGAATCTGACCTCATTGCCATTATCTCAATAAGTTGTAGCACAAGGTATGTCAAATCAGATAATGGGAAATGTCAGTCTGTAGTGGGAAGTATGCTTTGGAGTGATTGAAATACATCCAAAAGGTATTGGACAGTTCAGGAAAACATCAGTGATGACCACCAAACAATCTTATGTATGAT
The DNA here is from genome assembly GCF_045679555.1 of Salvelinus alpinus. Lineage (NCBI taxonomy): Eukaryota > Metazoa > Chordata > Actinopteri > Salmoniformes > Salmonidae > Salvelinus > Salvelinus alpinus. The sequence continues at coordinate 70,924,058 of NC_092089.1, forward strand.
GGTTTGTGGAGAATCAATTCATTTCCCTCAGGTATTCTGTGCAGATTCATCATTCTCCCTTCTAGTGATTCCTGCACGGCTTGTGTCGTAGGTGGAAACCTAAGATACGTACGTGTTCCTGAGAGTGTTAGTTTTCAGGGATGGGGTAGTACCAGTCATATTCAGTAATAGTTCCCACTGTTCAAAATCTAGAACCAAATTTGTAGGACGAAAATTATTTCAAGATGCGTTTGTCCCAGCCACTATGTGCTTAGGGTCTTGTCAAAAGCACATTCTGTTGTTTATCCAAAACTAACATGCTGTTCTTTTTCAAATTCACTGACAATGTCTCTCTGTCCTGCCATGAATATTCAACAGCAGTAAGTAAAATAAGACAGACAACACACCCAGTGTGTGGGGGTGTTTGTGTGTACTAATGTGAGCGGGAATGTGTGTGCATGCACAAGTTTGTGTGTGTGTTTGTGTGTACTGTATGCACACAAGTTTGTGTGTGTGTTTGTGTGTACTCTATGCACACAAGTTTGTGTGTGTGTTTTGGTGTGCATGTGCACACAGCTTACCATTGTAATGAATAATTTCGCTCAGAGTCTCCTCCACTTAGCCACGGTCGTCTGGCCCCTGGCTTCCCTCGCTCAACGCGGGAGAACACCCCACCTTACCGTTAGTCTACTGCGGTACTGTCAGTCAACCATGCCCTTATACCACACATCTCCCTCACTGCAACCTGTATGTCCTTATGGCAGCCCTGTCACCTACAACAGCTGTGGCCCTTTACCTACAAACAGAAGGTCCAGGAAGAGGGCTCCAGGGGGAAATAGGGAGAACAGAGAGAAAGAGGGGAAAGAGGGAGAACAGAGAGAGCAGGGATGAGGTCAGAGCAGACGGAGAGGCACGGAGAGGGAGAGAGGGAAATAGAGAGAGAGCTAGGGCAAACACGAGGCCGAATGGAAGAATTTGAGCGAAGGAGAGGAGACGGAGGGGAGAAGGAGAAGGAGAGAGATGGGAGAGAAGCAGCAGAGTGGTGGAAACAGGAAACAGGTATTGATATGGACTGAGAGAAGAGAAGAGAGTGAAAGGGAGGTAGAGTGGGAAGGAGAAGACATTTAGAGATGGAGCAGGAGGAAGTGGGAGGAGGAGGGGTTACAGGGAAGAAGAGATGAAGCGAAGGAAATAGAGAGGGGGCCCAAAGGAGGAGAAGGGCACAGGAGCACAGGAAGCTTCCTGTCTCAAACATTGTTGTCAGACTCTGGAAGTTTCTAAAAGTTTGATGACAAAAACACAGACCATACTACTGCCTGAACACACGCACACACACACACACACACAAACACTCAGACAATGCAAACACACACACACTTTGCGTTGAGTCTGATATGCTATCCAGGAGCTGGATGAGTGCCGTCACACTGTGAGCATGAAGAGAATAATGTACAATATTCACCCTGTGCCAGTCTTAATAATGCATTACTCTGCCACTTATGGTACGGATGTGCCGCGCCTCCTACAAGCTAGCCACGCTGTGAAAATACATCAGGCATTTCTGCTCCTGACACATCCCAGAGACGCATGAAGGAGTTGTTGGCTAAGCTTGGAGGTTGACTATATGCTTTGAGTTTTGCCACATCATCTGGGCCAATCATGTGTCAGAAGGCTAAAGTCTGGTGTGGATCATGATAATTTGAGGAAACAGCTATGTGACCAAGTCAGGATCAAAGATGAGGGAGGAGACAAAAAGAGAGGGATGAAGACAACAGCAGGGAGGGAGGGAGGGAGGGAGGTGGTGATGACAGGGGGAATGAGATGTAGACACAGAAGTAGCCTCTCTCACTCTATCCATAAATCCCACTCTTACATCCCTCCGCCTCGCACTCTGCCACACTCTCTCTCATCCTTCTCTTTCATGCCTCTCTCTCTCTCTCTGGCTGATCTTCAGGCCACATTATGAACAGCTCATGACAATGTCAGGTTGCTCTTTGGTATGGGTGGATGAGGGCAGGCAGGCAGACAGACATCTCCATATTAATGACTGGATGACTCTTCACCATTTCCTAATCCCACAGCTCCAATGTGGGACAGGGATTACATACCACCACGGGAGGGGTGTTATGAGCCAACCACAGTGTAGTCAGACCCACACTAGGTCTTAGACAGGCTCAGGCTCTAGTCTAACTGGGAGATGAACTTTAGAAGCACCACGTGACTCAGTCAGACACAGTGTGTGAGTGAGTGGTGTGATATACAATTGAAGTCGGAAGTTTACATACACTTAGGTTGGAGTCATTAAAACTCATTTTTCAACCACACACAAATTCCTTGTTAACAAACTAAAGTTGTGTAAAGTTGGTTAGGACATCTACTTTGTGCATGACACAAGTCATTTTTCCAACAATTGTTTACAGACCGATTACTTCACTTATAATTCACTGTATCACAATTCCAGTGGGTCAGAAGTTTACATACACTAAGTTGACTGTGCCTTTAAACAGCTTGGAAAATTCCAGAAACTTATGTCATGGCTTTAGAAGTTTCTGATAGACTAATTGACATAATTTGAGTCAATTGGGGGTGTACCTGTGGATGTATTTCAAAGCCTACCTTCAAACTGAGTGCCTCTTTGCTTGACATCATGGACAAATCTAAAGAAATCAGCCAAGACTCCAGAAAAAAAATTGTACACCTCCACAAGTCTGGTTCATCCTTGGGAGCAATTTCCAAACGCCTGAAGGTACCACATTCATCTGTACAAACAATAGTACGCAAGTTTAAACACCATGGGACCACATAGCCGTCATACCGCTCAGGAAGTAGACGCGTTCTGTCTCTTAGAGATGAAAGTACTTTGGTGAGAAAGGTGCAAATCAATCCCAGAACAACAGCAAAGGACCGTGTGAAGATGCTGGAGGAAACAGGTACAAAAGTATCTATATCCACAGTAAAAGTCCTATTATCGACATAACCTGAAATGCCACTCAGCAAGGAAGAAGCTATTGCTCCAAAACCACCATAATAAGCCAGACTACGGTTTGCAACTGCACATGGGGACAAAGATCGTACTTTGGAGAAATGTCCTTTGGTCTGATGAAACAAAAATAGAACTGTTTGGCCATAATGACCATTGTTATGTTTGGAGGAAAAAGGGGGAGGTTTGCAAGCCGAAGAACACCATCCCAACCGTGAAGCACGGGGGTGGCAGCATCATGTTGTGGGGGTGCTTTGCAGCAGGAGGGACTGGTGCACTTCACAAAAGGAAGGGAAATTATGTGAATAATTTTGGTCGCAAATGGGTCTTCCAAATGGACAATGACCCCAAGCATACTTCCAAAGCTGTGGCAAAATGGCTTAAGGACAACAAAGTCAAGGTATTGGAGTGGCCATCACAAAGCTCTGACCTCAATCCTATAGAAGATTTGTGGGCAGAACTGAAAAAGCGTGTGTGAGCAAGGAGGCCTACAAACCTGACACAGTTACACCAGCTCTGTCAGGAAGAATGGGCCAAAATTCACCCAACTTATTGTGGGAAGCTTGTGGAAGGCTACCTGAAACATTTGACCCAAGTGAAACAATTTAAAGGCATTGCTACCAAATACTAATTGAGTGTATGTAAACTTCTGACACACTGGGGATGTGATGAAAGAAATAAAAGCTGAAATAAATGTATCATTCTCTCTACTATTATTCTGACATTTCACATTCTTAAAATAAAGTGGTGATCCTAACTGACCTAAGAAAGGGAATTTCTACTAGGATTAAATGTCAGGAATTGTGAAAAACAGTTTAAATGTATTTGGCTAAGGTGTATGCAAATTTCTGACTTCAACTGTACAAGACTGTGTGTGTGTGTGTGTGTGTGTGTGTGTGTGTGTGTGTGTGTGTGTGTGTGTGTGTGTGTGTGTGTGACATTGAAGCACTATCAGGGGTCATATTGATGTAATTCAAGTGGCTGCTCTACCTAGTGTCTCTCGGACAGGGACTTGATGTAATTCAAGTGGCTGCTCTGCCCAGGGTCTCTCAGACAGGGACACAGAGAGACATCACGCATTAAAGCCAGCATGACATTAACAAGCCCCCAGTAATTCCTAGACGACTGTAGTTAACTCCCCACATCATCTAGCCTTCACAGTCTCCTCTTCCTTGATCCCTCTATCCCCTACCTTCAACTGGATCTACATCTATACAAGAGGTGTCCAAACCCTGGCTTGTGGGCCAACTGTAGCCCCTGAATACTGTAGATATTTTATGAAATGTGGACCGCAATAGGAAAAAAAACATACAAGAAACTTGTGTCTGATAAAATGGAACATAACATTGGAATGGCTAGGGCTATTAGCTCAGTAATACTCTCCCCCTCTTTCATCTAGTTTTCCCTTCCCTGCCATTTCTCCCTGCCTCTCCTCTCCATTTATTCACCCCCGTCCACTAAACGCTCCTCCATCCATGAGCTCACTTGTCCTCTCCCCCTCCATCTGCCTATGGGACTTATTGACCCCAATAAGGATCCCATGGTTTATATAACATCATTATGGCATGATTAACCCCTTTCATCCCGCCATTAACCCTCTCTGTCCCCAGAGCAGACACTGCCTGTGGACAACAACACAAGCAACACACACACATAACACAAAACATCAGAGCCCGCCGGCCCTGTACCCATACACATGAAAAGCCCACTTGATTCCAGAAAAGCAAAGGGTGATTTTCCACCTATCCCCAGTCATAGATCGTATAACAGTCACGTTGCAACACGTATACACCTTGTCAATGAAAGAAACCAGACAGGATGGGTTTTCACATCTTTCTACAGAGAGGTTTTAATCTACAACGTGCATTTCAAAGTGTCTTTACAGTTTGTACATTTACATTGAGTGGTTAGTCGACCCCAGTGTGAAATGCAAACATGCTATCATGATATATTAAAGTCATAAAACCATGTCTGTACAGAAATCATATTTAAAGTCAGCATCTTTAATCATGCATAATCTATATATTTTCTACAGTACCAGTCAAAAGCTTGGACACAAACTATTTTGTGTGCGTATGTGTGTGTTTTGTGTGTGTGTGTGTGTGTGTGTTCTACAGCAAAGCTGTCATGAAGGCAAAGGGTGGCTACTTTGAAGAATCTCAAATATGAAATAGATTTAGATTTGTTTAACACTTTTTTGGTTACTACATGATTCCATATGTGTTATTTCATAGTGTTGATGTCTTCGCTATTATTCTACAATGTAGAAAATAGTAAAAATAAAGAAAAACCCTGGATTGATTAGGTGTCCAAATGTTTGACTGGTACTGTATTTAAAGTATAACTTGGGCCAGGAGTATTTCCATAGAGTTGTTCCTGGAGTGAAGATGGGTAAAGAAGCTAGAGATATAACAGACAGTAGACTACAGTATCATAACATGAACAGTATGCCATTAAGAGAGGCATCGTGTGGTTACTCCTTCAGTCAGCCACTGACTACATACGGCACAGAGCTACATATTCTAGATCCGTTTGGCATCATGTTTAGAACAAGAACTAACTTCTCTACTGGCATAATACAGGGGTAGTAACAGAGATGGTAACACATCAGTGAGAATGTAGTTGTCCTAAGAAAAGGGTTACACAGTAAATCACTGGTTATAATGAGGCAATGGCATTTAAAAAATAAAAATAAATGTATTGGACCATTGTCTTTTGTATTGTTTTTCCTGCTTTTGGACAGGAAGATAATAGATGCCGGTAGAAAGAGGAAATAAATAATGGGAGTGTGAGAGAGAGAATTGAAAAATTGAAGATTGGAGAGAATGAGAGGACAACGGAAACAGAAAGACAACAAAGAAAGGAGAAAAGAGTAGTGTCATGGTTCATGTGAAGAAGCCGATGAGAGGCTGTAGGAACAGTCCCAGAGTTCCAGTGATACACACCGTCACAAACACCCACAGGAAGATCCTGTCAATCACCATGGCTACATACTTCCAGTCATCCTCCACCTGGGGAAGGGGGGGGGGGGGGGGGACAGAGCTCGTCAGAGGACAGGGAATCACAGATCATTAAAGGCAATTGGAAATACTGTAAGACAAAGAGGGAAAGGGATGTGAAAGGGTTAAGCAGGGATTTAAAAGTTCAAAAGGGAAGTAATATAAATCTCCCTCCCTCCCTCCCTCCCTCCCTCCCTCCCTCCCTCCCTCCCTCTCTCTCTCACTCTCTTGGACTGCCGTAAGAAACAGCAAGAGAACAAGACAGACCGAAAGAGACAGAGAGAAAAAAAAATACCAGTTTTCCTTGAGCCCTATAGCGTATATCAGGATTGGGTCAGGCCAGGTGTGTGTTTTCCTGAAGCAGCCTGCTGTGATCCACTACTTCAGGTTGAAGTAATGCCATTGTCTCCTGAGATCAGGCCTTACTAAGAAAAGACTACGAAAAGACTGAGCAACAACAAGCGTATCAGCCAGATGCAGAGAGAGAGAGAGAGAGAGAGAGAGAGAGAGGGAGAGTGAAGCTTACTAAAGCTCTCTCACAAACAGCTTTGCAGATTAAACCAGGTAGAAAGCAGGAATGAAATCCCATGGAGTTAGGCTCTCTATCAGAGAATACCCTGCCTCAGTTGGGTCTGTTTGGGTCTGGGTGTGTAAGAATAATTGTGTGTGGGAATGTGTGTATGAAATTGTGTTTGCATGAATTAATGTGAATCTCTGTGTGTAAGAATGTACCGTGTGTGTGTGTGTGTGTGTGTGTGTGTGTGTGTGTGTGTGTGTGTGTGTGTGTGTGTGTGTGTGTGTGTGTGTGTGTGTGTGTGTGTGTGTGTGTGTGCATGGCCCAGCACATTTGCCAATTCCATTTTTCTGAAGTCCAATTACAGCTTGTATTTTATATACCACTTCCACCGGACAAGCTGCAAGAGGGAGAATGACCAGGGAATGCTTCTGCTCTCTTCAGTTCACTATTAGAGATGTGATCCGAAACCTCACCTCACAGAGAACTACACTGCAGAGCATTTATCTGTGGTTACTGACAAACAACTATGTAATAACCCAAAGTGTCCTACCTCTTTGGCCTTGTTGCGTGTCCTCATGTTCTCAGCGATGTACTTGACACTCTCGATGGCCTGTTTGATCTCTGGTGACACCACGGAGAAGGCCACCACTGTGTTGACGTTGGGCGGGGCGTTGAGTGCTCGGGGCTGTTTGGGTAGGTCCGGCTCAGAAGGGGGAACCACTGGGGGCACGGTGGGGATGGGCACCTCTTTCCCCTTACAGGGGAACTTCGACTTGTTTTGCACTTCACCGTACTCCACACAGTTCATCGCCCCCACCTGCCCCCTTTCGGCTGCGACCGCACCCCCGTCCACTTGCACACACCCTCCCCCTATCCCTCCCCCTATTCGTCCTCCAATGCTGTTTTTCCTCTTCTTCCCCGTTCCCCTTGCTCCTCCTCCTCCCACACCTCCACCTCCAATACTCCCCCCTCCTGTTCCATCTCCTCTCCCACTCCCCACAGAGGAGGGGCAGCCCTGGTCTACAGGCCTCCTCATGAGCATCACCTTGGGCAGCAACCCCAGGAACACAGACCTGACCCAGGCCGGCATGGTGTGAGTCATGGGCGTACGGTAGTGGACGTTCAGCACGAACACGGTGATGACGATGGAGAGGGTGACGAAGATCATGGTGAAGAGGAGGTACTCCCCGATGAGGGGGATGACCAGAGATGTAGACGGGATGGTCTCAGTGATGACCAGGAGGAACACAGTGAGGGACAGGAGGACAGAGATACAGAGGGTCACCTTCTCTCCACAGTCAGAGGGGAGGTAGAAGACGAGGACGGTGAGGAAGGAGATGAGGAGACAGGGGATGATGAGGTTGATGGTGTAGAAGAGAGGGAGGCGTCTGATGTAGAAGGAGTAGGTAATGTCTGGGTAGATCTCCTCACAGCAGTTATACTTGATGTCGTGTTTGTAGCCCGGTGCGTCGATGATCTCCCACTCGCCGCTCTCCCAGAAGTCTTTGAGGTTCACCTACGGAGAGACAGTAGTATGTTAGCAGTGAAGCAGAGCCTAGGGAGTTCTCTCCTAGAAGGAGATAAAGCGCATTTCGACTGAGATTACATCATAAAAAAGACCAGGAAGTACTTCCTGTTGAAATTTACTAAGTAAACAATAAACCCAGCCACATTGAATTAGCCAAAAAACACAGCCCATTTTCTTAATGTGGAGTTAGCTAACTAGCTAGCAAATGAGTTAGTAAACTAGCTAACCAGTGTGATTACTGACCTTTGACCCTATGAGCACCAGGTCGATCTTGGCCTTGTCGTAGGTCCAGGAGCCAAACTTCATGGAGCAGTTCTGGTAGTCGAAGGGGAAGTAGGTGATGTCCATGGGGCAGGAGGATTTAAAGATGGCGGGGGGGATCCAGGTGATGGTGCCGTCAAACTTCAGCAGAGCTTTGGTTTTGTCCTCAACCAGAAAATCTCCCACAGCACTGAAGAGAGGGGAGATATGATAGTTAGCATATCATGTATCACTGATGGCAACAAAAAAACACCCACAGAACTGGAGAAGAGACAATGGGTGATGGTTAGCGTAGCATTTAGCACTGATGGCTAAAAAGCAACAAGAGAACATCGCTATATTAAGATATTGAGCTCACTTGTTGTAGAGGACGATGTCCGGCCTCCATATCTTATTGGAGGGCACACGAATAAACTCAAGTCCGTCATACTCAACGGGAAACCATTTCAGCTTGTAGTCATTCCAGACCTGCAACAAAGAGAGGAGAAAACAGATCTTAGACCAGATTTTAACAGTGCATACTATACTAACTGCTGTACTACGATTCAGACTTCAGTTCTTAGATCAGATGAGAACTTGACTTACATGTCTCAGCCAAAGATTGGTCTCCATAATCTGATTGACTTCGTCCTGAGAAGAGATGGAAATAAAATGAACATGACGTCATGGCCTGTACATAATCAAGTCTATCCTTATTTGCTCCAGTGATGATGCAGGTGAGTCTCACCACTTTGATCAGTTGGGATATGGAGACCTCAAACTCCACGGTGACAGGGTCAGAGACATTCTCCACTGGTCTGATGAACTGGTTGTATCTCCTGAATAACTTCCTGAACAGCCTGTCCTCCCCCTTAGATGACAAACAGCCTGAGAGAAGAGAGAGAGAATCTTCACTTGGTGGGGTGCTTTTACAAAATAGTTGGGTGGCTTTTTAAATTATTACCATGTCAGGCTTTAAATGAAGGCGACTTAGAGGAGAAGTTAAGCTTTTCTAATGATTCGACCTTTCGCATTTTATCACTTTGTCCACATTAAGGTTTTAACTTGTTATGGCTGCAGGGGGCGTATTGAAAAACTGGAAAATATGTGCCCATTTTCAAATGGCCTCTTACTAAATTTTTGCTCGTACAATATGCATATTATTATTAGTATTGGATAGAAAACACTGTCTAGTTTCTAAAACAGGTTTAATTATTTCTCTAAGTGAAACATAACTCTTTTTACAGCCCATTTTCTATCCGGAAGTGAAATTTCCAAGAAGCTATGTCTCTCTTCAAGATACTCTCTATAAAAGGCCTTGGCACTTAGGACTGTAGAAACACGTCACACGCCTTCCCCTGTGTGTCATGCGGAAGTGAGAGAAGAAATGACTTGATTACCTCTGTCAGGGACTGAAAACAACATCTTGGAGTCAGAAGTGCGCACTTAATTTTTTTTTCTGGGCGCGAAGTAGGAACTGGACTGCGCTCCTGGAAAACCCTCGTTATAGGTGAATATGACCTCCGGCTTCGATTTTATTTGATACATGTCACAATATCATCCTAAAGTATGTTTTTTCAATATACTTTAATTATATTATTGAAATTTATTCTGGACTTTAGACGTGATGCGACGCAAGAATTTTGTCAAGACGGAGAGGTTAGCACGGCATGGCCAGTGTGCATGCTAATTCAAGAGGGACATCGTTCGTTCTGGGTCCAAATGAAGATGGTTCTGAACAAAGGACCCTTTGGAGAACATTCTGATGGAAAATCAACAAAGATAAGGACCCAATTTGGGATGCTTTTTCATATATCTGTCGAACTGTGCTATCGCTAGCGTTTGACTAGAATCAATGCTGCTGTGTGTTAGCTATTGTAGTAAGCTAATATAACGATATATTGTGTTTTCGCTGTAAAACACTTCAGAAATCGGAAATATTGTCTGTATTCACAAGATCTTTCTCTTTCATTAGCTATCCACCATATATTTTTCTGAAATGATTTATGATGAGTAATAAGGTAGTTGACGTTGGTGTCTATTTTCTCTGGCTACTCCCGTGCGATTTCTGACTGTAGCTATGATGGTAGCAGTAATGTAAAACTGATTTATAGCTAAAATATGCAATTTTTCTGAACAAAACATAGATTTATTGTGTAACATGTTATAGGACTGTCATCTGAGGTAGTTTTTTCTAGGTTATTTAGGTTGGTTCTAGGTTAGTTAGGTTGGCTTGTGCATGCTACTTGCATCCTACTTGTGCTGTGAAAAATGTCTGTCCTCTTTTTTATTTGGTGGTGAGCTAACATAAATATATGTGGTGTTTTCTCTGTAAAACATTTAAAAAATCGGACATGTTGGCTGGATTGACAAGATGTTTATCTTTCAAATGCTGTATTGGACTTGTTAATGTGTGAAAGTTAAATATTTTAAAAAAATAGATTTTGAATTTCGTGCCCTGCATTTGAGCTGGATGTTGTCATAGGTGTACCGGTGTCGGGCTGCAGCCATAACAGGTTTTAATCAATAGCTCTTTGCTGTGGATGGATGGAAAGTTGTGTCTCATCGAAGTACGGTGTGTGAGGAGTCACACATAGGAGCTGTTTCTACAGAGGAAGCCAAGTGGAAGCTTTTAGTAAATCCCCACAGACTGGAACGCAATGTCAGTTGTGTGTGTGTGTGTGTGTGTGTGTGTGTGTGTGTGTGTGTGTGTGTGTGTGTGTGTGTGTGTGTGTGTGTGTGTGTGTGTGTGTGTGTGTGTGTGTGTGTGTGTGTGTGTGTGTGTGTGTGTGTGTGTGTGTGTGTGTGTGTGTGTGTGTGTGTGTGTGTGTGTGTGTGTGTGTGTGTGCGTGCGTGTGTGTGTGTGTGTGTGTGTGTGTGTGTGTGTGTGTGTGTGTGTGTGTGTGTCCGAACCTGTTAAATTCTGAGTATACCTGGCATAGTAGAGATGAAGGTCATTTCGTGACGTGCAAAAAACCTACCCCGCTGGTGACTTGGTTGCCGGGGACAACGCGTGAAACCCACGCCTGTCCGAGCAGAAAATCGTGCCTCACTTGGGACATCCCTCCACCCCTTCTCCACCCCCGCCTCGGCCATGGCTTCAAAGGACACCAATCTCTTAATTCCCCTCCTCTCCCTCTAACCTTCATTCTCCCTTTCTTCCTTCATCATTTTCCCCTCCCTCTCTCTCCCTCCATCTCTCTCATGGTTAATTGAACACAGCCTTTAAAAGACCACCAGTCTCTCGTCTCTCTCCCCAGCCTGCATGCTCCAAAGTCAGCTGTCTGTCTGTCAGCCGTCTGTCTGTCTGTCTGTCTGTCTGTCTGTCTGTCTGTCTGTCTGTCTGTCTGTCTGTCTGTCTGTCTGTCTGTCTGTCTGTCTGTCTGTCTGTCTGTCTGTCTGTCTGTCTGTCTGTCTGTCTGTCTGTCTGTCTGTCTGTCTGTATGTCTGTCAGCAGTCTTTCTGTCTGTTTGTCTGTCTGCCTGTCTGTCAGCCGTCTGTTTGTCAGTATGTCTGTCAGAAGTCTGTTTGTCTGTCAGCGGTCTTTCTGCCTGTTTGTCTGTCTGCCTCTGCACCAGTAGACAACTAACACCAGTGCAGCCTAGATACTGGGACCAGTGGATTTGAGCATCAGTGCATCACCCCTCCATTCTGTGACCAGAGAGTAGAGTGGCTGAAAGCATTTAGTGACTAAAAGTGCAAACAGGGCCAAAACAACACAAAAACATTTCCTGGTAATAATGAATGAATAAAATATGTTATTTTTGGGGACTCTTTTATCCAAGTGACTTCCAGTTAACAAAAAATCATGTGTGTTCTGTAGGTTATATGTGGTCCAGACAGGTATTGAATCAACAACCCTCCAGTTGGATGTTTAGATTACTCTTGAAAAACATGGATCCTATTTAACTCAGAAACGTATTGACTAAGAACTCAGTGCAAACTTCCACTCAATACAATTGGTTTGAGAGGTGAGGTCAGGAAGAGAACTGCTAGATAACCAACACATACACCCGCAAACACACACACACACACACACACACCCGCAAACACACACACACACACACAGTCCTGTACTCTCCTAACTGGTAACAGAATAAAGGCACAAACAGCACAAACTGTCATTCTGTTACCAAACTTTGTTCATTTTCTCTTAATCAAAAAGGCACAACCTAGATCAATGTCTTAAGAAGTTGAACATGTTATTACTCCAACCTCGTGAAAGCGACAAACTGACACATTTTCATCTTCATCAAAAAATGTACCTTCATTTAACTAGGCAAGTCAGTTAAGAACAAAATCTTATTTACAATGAGTGTATCCTCTGTTCGGACCACCACCCAGGACAATGGAGCTAATTCCAGTAGGCGATCCAAAACAACAACGCCACAGAAGGGGCAGACGAAGCGGCCTCCTGGCCAGGCTCCATAGACATGCACACCGCTCCCGAGTATACTACTATGTCCAGTCTCTTGGTCTTGTTAGGGATAGGGTCTAGTTTCCTGAATTTCCGCCTGACTGATGTGCCCAAAGTAAACTGCCTGTTACTCAGGCCCAGAAGCCAGGATATGCATATAATTGGTAGAATTGGATAGAAAACACTTTGAAGTTTCTAAAACTGTTAAAATAATGTCTGGGACTATAACATAATTGATATGGCAGGCAAAAATCCAAAGGAAAACCAACCATAATTTAAAAAAATTATAATGGAAACCTATTGTTTCTACGTAAATAGATGTCAGCAGTCTTTATCCACTAGATGTCAGCAGTCTTTATTCAAGGTTTCAGGCTTGTTTTTTGAAAAACAAGCAAGAATTTTGAGTTTTGGTGAGGAGATCACCAGAAAATATCAGTCTTTCGGCACGCGAGGGAGAGGGCACGCGCTTACTAATTTTGCTTTCCTATTGAAATATTATAGTTTATTTACATTTTAGAGTACCTGAGGATTAATTAGAAACGTCGTTTGACTTGCTTGGACGAAGTTTAGCAGTAGCTTTTTGGACTCCTTTGTCTGCATGTTAAACGAGTGGATTACTGAAATCGATGGCGCCAACTAAACAGACTTTTTGGGATATAAAGAAGGATTTTATCTAACAAAACAACCATTCATGTTGTAGCTGGGACCCTTGGGATTGCAAACAGAGGAAGATCTTCAAAAGTGAGTGATTTATTTAATCGCTATTTGTGATTTTATGAAGCATGTGCTGGTTGAAAAATATGTTGATGTGGGGCGCCGTCCTCAGACAATCGCATGGTATGCTTTCGCCATAAAGCCTATTGTAAATCAGACAACGCAGTTAGATTAACAATAATTTAAGTTTTAAATTATATAAGATACTTGTATGTTCATGAATGTTTAACATTACGATTATTTATTTGAATTGCGCTCTCTCCAATTTCACCGGATGTTGTCGGCTGGTGTCCTGCTAGCGGGACGCATATCCCTAAGAAGAAAAGGTAGACAAAATTTGAGCAAGGGTTGCCATCCAGAGAGATATCAAAGATTGTAACATTCTCTGTTTCAAGGAAACATGGCTCTCTCGGGATATGTTGTCGGAATCGGTTCAGCCACCGGGCTTCTCCATGCATCGCGCCGACAGAGATAAACACCTCTCTGGGAAAAGGAAGGGCGGGTGTTTATGCTTTATGATTAACGACTCATGGTGTAATCATAACATCATACAGGAACTCAAGTCCTTCTGCTCACCCGATCTAGAATTCCTTACAATCAAGTGCCGGCCATTTTACCTACCAAGAGAATTCTCGTCAGTTATAGTCACAGCTGTGTACATTCCCCCTCAAGCAGACACCAAGACGACCATCAAGGAACTTCACTGGACTATATTCAAACTGGAAACCATACATCCTGAGGCTGCATCTATTGTAACTGGGGATTTTAACAAAGCAAATTTGAGAACAAGTCTACCAAAATTCTTCCAGCATTGATTGCGCTATGCGCATGCACAATACCCTCGACCACTGCTACTCTAACTTCTGAGATGCATACAAAGTGTGGTGTCAGGAAAACAAACAACGTCTCACTCAACATCAACAAAACAAAGGAGATGATCATGGACTTCAGGAAACAGAGGGAGCACCCCCCATCCACATCGAAGGGACAGCAGTAGAGAAGGTGGAAAGTTTTAAGTTCCTCGGCGTACACATCACAGACAAACTGAAATGGTCCACTCACACAGACAGTGTGGTGAAGAACACGCAACAGCGCCTCTTCAACCTCAGGAGGCTGAAGAAATTTGGCTTGTCACCTAAAACCCTGACAAACATTTACAGAAGCACAATCGAGAGCATCCTGTCGGGCTGTATCAAAGCCTGGTACGGCAACTGCACTGCCCTCAACCGCAAGGCTCTCCAGAAGGTGGTGCAGTCTGCACAACGCATCACCGGGGGCAAACTACCTGCCCTCCATGACACCTACAGCACCCGATGTCACAGGAAGGCCAAAAAAATCATCAAGGACATCAACCACACGAGCCACTGCCTGTTCACACCGCTACCATCCAGAAGGCAAGGTCAGTACAGGTGCATCAAAGCTGGGACCGAGACTGAAAAACAGCTTTTATCTCAAGGCCATCAGACTGCTAAACAGCAATCACTAACTCAGAGAGGCTGCTGCCTACATTGAGACCCAATCACTGGCCACTTTAATAAATGGATCACTAGTCACTTTGTACAATGCACTCTAATTAATGCCACTTTAATAATGTTTACATATCTTACATTACTCATATCACATGTATATACTGTATTTTATACCATCTATTGCACCTTGCCTATGCCGCTCGGCCATTGCTCATCCATATACTCACATGTACATATTCTCATTCACCCCTTTAGATTTGTGTGTATTAGGTAGTTGTTGGGGAATTGTTAGATTACTTGTTAGATATTACTGCACTGTCGGAACCAGAAGCACAAGCATTTCGCTACACTCGCATTAACATCTGCTAACCATGTATATGTGACAAATAAAATGTGATTTGATTTGGATAAGAGGATCTGCTAACTGACCAAAGTATAAATGTAGATGTCAAATGTAACTCAAGTCCTATACAATTAATGTGAGTGTTTTTCTGGAGAATAACATTTCCCAACATTCTCCTGCACTGGCCTGAGGTAAATGTCAGACATCTTGGCCAGGGGTACATGTCAGAACCTTCTTACAGTTTCCCACAGACAGCCAGTCCCTAACGTTCCATGTTACAGTAATACATTCTGAAGAAGTTAGTAAGATCCCAGACAAACTTTCCACAAGATATCTGAGGTCACTTAAGCTTAATATCTGAGTCTTACAGCTTAATGAAAAATCTCCTCTCCAGAGAGAGCCCAGTGGATGGCTGTAACTTCTGTCTTCGCTACCTGCCAACATTAAAACACAGCACTGGTCCCTGATTGGCTGCGCTCTGAGAACCCCGTTTAAACCCCTAATTGGGTAGGGGAAATGAGGGCAATTATAATCTGTTCATTAATTGGTCCTTTTGTTCACACTGAAAAATAAAAGAAATGCATTTCCTCTGTTCCTTCCTTCCTTCTTCATCCTTTCTTTCTTTTTCTCTGTGTAGATTGGAAGGTTCCTTACACCATACAGACTTAACAGTACCCTCTCACTTTCAACCACTGGTGACATCATTGTGACAAACTGCCAGCTGTCCAATTGAACATGGCTCAGTCAAGACGCAAGGATATGTGTTTGTGTGTTGTATGCAACTATGGAGAGAGAACCAGAAACACAGAGAACCAGACGTATGTATATGTCCTTCTCCTGATCCATCAACTCTTTATCCCAAATCTCAGTCCAAACTAAGACTAGGGGCTTTATTCAATCAGATCCACTTCAGCCGACATCTGCATAGCGGTTGTTTTGGCGAAGTCGGAGGTGGAACTGTGTTAGATCTTTCAAATCCACAAGCTGCTTCTGGGTTATACCTAAAGCGGACATTGCCATTGGCTGCACGGACTCGCATTAAGAGAAATCCCATGCAGCCTTGTTTACAAGTTCAGACACTGGAACGTGAGGTGTGATCTACACCTCCATTAAGCTGATAGAAATCCACATTATTTAGATTCAAAATGATCGTCATTATTTCTATATAGCCTACACTTTCTCATTCTGAACTTCTAACATGTGGGGTGGGTGTGGCTTCATGACAATGATCAAGAGCAGCTGCTCACCGATTTGACAGCTCCAACGCAGTTCCAGCTCCGACACGCCACAACATGAGCTATGTCGGGTGTCGGCTATCGCCGGTTAACAGGTGATCTGACTGAATCTAGGCCTGACTCTCAGAGACAGCTCTTAGAAAGCACTAAGCAGACATATGGAAGTCTTTTCAACGGCCACATTGATTAGGAGTTAAGAAGCCAAGCAGAGTGTTCCTTTCTGTGGAAATGGAGCAGAGAGCCCTAGAGAGCAGACGTGATCGACCACGAGGCGTGAGGCTGCGGGTCGCTCGCTCCCAAGGAACTAATTACGACCAAAACTAAGCTGATGGCTCTGATTGGTCTGAGTGTGTACGTGTGTGTGCATTTGCATGTGTGTGTCCGAGAGAGTAAGATAGAGGGTGTTTGTGACATGCTTCATGATTCACTAGAGAAATGAATGTGATCACTGAACGTTTGACCAGGAAGCAGTGTGTGTGTGTGTGTGTGTGGGCGCGTGTGTGTGTGTGTGTGGGCGCGTGTGTGTGTGTGTGTGTGGGCGCGTGTGTGTGTGTGTGTGTGGGCGCGCGTGTGTGTGTGGGCGTGTGTGTGTGTGGGCGCGTGTGTGTGTGGTCGTGTGTGTGGGCGCGTGTGTGTGTGTGTGGGCGCGTGTGTGTGGGCGCGTGTGTGTGGGCGCGTGTGTGTGGGCGCGTGTGTGTGTGTGTGTGTGTGTGTGTGTGTGTGTGTGTGTGTGTGTGTGTGTGTGTGTGTGTGTGTGTGTGTGTGTGTGTGTGTGTGTGTGTGTGTGTGTGTGCGCGCGTGTGCACGAATGCGTGTTGCCTCTCTATCCATCCACCCTTGATTACCATACTCCCCATATTGCTCCTATCTGCTGCCCTCTTGCATGCAGAATGTTCACAGTGAGGAGCTTATGCGAATGTCTGCCAGCCTACTGTGTAGTAACCCTGCTACCTGAGGTCATCAGGAGCTGATGGTGCATCTCAATCAACAAACACCATTCCCTTTTACTCAAAACAACCTTACCCTGAACCTCTCACATTTCAACTGCCCCACACCACTGACACACACACACAGACGCAGATGACACACACACACACTCAGAGACACGTGCACGGCGGTTTACGAGGATGGAATTCCACAGGAGACGTAGTGGCCCTGGACTGCAGCGCACAACAGCATCTACAGGCTTCACAAATGTGTGTGACAAGAAGGTAGGCAGCCAGTATTGTTGAGTTGAATGCTCAGTGGCGTTTGCTTCATGATTCATAAATGTACGTATGCAGTCAGGCAGCAGTCATGCAGACAGGAGTGGATGTCGAGGAACATTCAGAACATTCTAAACATTCTGAATATGGAGCAAGGGATTAAAAAGGGATAATATTCATACAGGCATGCTGTCTCTATATGTAGCAAGGCCAGTATTGGCCACTTAGCTAAATGCATGGTTGGCAATGTTGGCCACTCTACTGTCACAGTACAACTAGAGGCAGCACAGCACAAGTTGTTCAGGGAGATGAGGGTAAGAACCAAAGGAAATAGAGAGGGAGGAAGAGATGGAGACATCAAGATGGAAGGAGACACCTTTCTCTTCCTGCTCTGGAGTGTTCTTTTTCTCCTCCTGCAAGGCTCCATCCTCTCCTCTTTCTCTCCTCCTGCAAGGCTCCATCCTCTCCTCTTTCTCTCCTCCTGCAAGGCTCCATCCTCTCCTCTTTCTCTCCTCCTGCAAGGCTCCATCCTCTCCTCTTTCTCTCCTCCTGCAAGGCTCCATCCTCTCCTCTTTCTCTCCTCCTGCAAGGCTCCATCCTCTCCTCTTTTTCTCCTCCTGCAAGGCTCCATCCTCTCCTCTTTCTCTCCTCCTGCAAGGCTCCATCCTCTCCTCTTTCTCTCCTCCTGCAAGGCTCCATCCCTCCATCCTCTCCTCTTTCTCTCCTCCGGCAAGGCTCCATCCCTCCATCCTCTCCTCTTTCTCTCCTCCGGCAAGGCTCCATCCATCCTCTCCTCTTTCTCTCCTCCTGCATGGCTCCATCCCTCCATCCTCTCCTCTTTCTCTCCTCCTGCAAGGCTCCATCCCTCCATCCTCTCCTTTTTCTCTCCTCCGGCAAGGCTCCATCCCTCCATCCTCTCCTCTTTCTCTCCTCCGGCAAGGCTCCATCCCTCCATCCTCTCCTCCAGCAAGGCTCCATCCCTCCCTCCATCCTCTCCTCTTTCTATCCTCAGACGTGACTCAGTCTGTCCGCAGTTCAGAAGACTGGGATGTTTCAACGGACATCCATGGGAAGGAGGGAGGCAGGCAGGGGGAGGTAAGGGGGGTTTTGCCAAGCTGTGGGGGGTATCGGGGTGAAACGAGGCTCCCACCGTGTATGTGTGTCTAAGACCAAAGTGCAGAGCAATAATCGCACAGCAATCATGTTAAAAGGATCCGTGAACCTCTGAGACACCAATACACACCCACACAAACACCCACACAAACAAAAATAAACACTCACCATGAAAAGGCAAATTGGGCTGTAGTTTTACTATAGGGGTTGTGGGAGAGGCACCACTGAGAAACGCAGCACTGCTTTGCGACCATTTGGGTTTGGGAAAGGTTCAGTCATTAGACTGGGGCTGGATGTAAGGGTTTGGAAAGGGTTGGTGGAGATGAAGCTTAGGTTTCAGTTTAGGCTTAGGTTTATGTTTATTCCTTACCTCCAAATTCCCTCATCTAGTCTCTGTCCCTCACTATAAATACCCCAAATCCTAGGATTGCAGGATCAGCAATTCCTCTGTTACAGAGACAAACCACCAATCCACAGGATGGAGACAATACCTGTTCTAATGCCTCAGTATGGGAGGCTGAATGGAACTCCTCTAAGAGTGTACTGTACTATGTACTCTAATCTACACACTGACCAGGATACAGCCCTGACTGAGACAAAGCCCACACATTCACCATGGCACCTGAGTGGAGGGGAGGAGAGGGAGGCATAGGGGGAGGGGGGAGACGGAGAGAGTGGGGAGGGATAGAGTGAGGAGGGGAGAGGTAGGCAGAGAAAGAGGGGAAGGAGAGAGAGAGAGGGGGGGGGGAGTGGGTAGGCAGAGAGAGAGGGGAGGAAGATAGTGAGGAGTGTAGAGGGTAGGAAGAGAGAGAGGATGAGAGAGGTGGGCAGAGGGGGAGGAAGAGAGAGAGGAGGGGAGAGGAAAGGAAGAGTGTGCGGAGAGGAAGACAGAGAGGAGGGGAGAGAGGGCTCTGTGCCCTCACTAGAACACAAATAGGTCAATAGAATTAAATAAAACGAAATGGAATTGAATGTGTCTCTGTGTCCATTTTCATGTCAAACAGACAGGACCCGAGATGAGAACCTCAGAAAGGCTTATTACGATGTTCTCTTACTTTTTGATAATCTAATCCCAGTTTAATAGCCTGTATACAGTATAGTACAGTAGAAACACCATATATGTCTTGCACCTGTCCAGAACAGGTAAAGGGCAATGGGTGAAGTGAATCCTGGTGGATTTACAGAGACCTCCTCATAAACAGCATTAGAGAGAGTTGTGTCCCAGTCTCTCACTGGCTGCTACAGTGGGACTGTATGGCACAGTCTGCAGGTAGCAGGTTTGGAACACACACACACACACACACACACACACACGATCAGAACGCATTTTACCAACCCACAAGGATTTTATTTTATTTAACCTTTATTTAACCAGGTAGGCCAGTTGAGAACAAGTGCTCATTTACAACTGTGACCTGGCCAAGATAAAGCAAAGCAGTGCGACAAAAACAACAACACAGAGTTACACATAAACAAACGTATAGTCAATAACACAATAGAAAACAATCTATGTACAGAGTGCAAATGTAGAAGAGTAGAAAGGTAGGCAATAAATAAGCCATAGGGGTGAAATAATTACAATTTAGCATTAACACTGGAGTGATAGATGTGCAGATGATGACGTGCAAGTAGAGATACTGGGGTGCAAAAGAGCAAGATGTTGGGTGTGCTATTTACAGATTGGCTGTGTACAGGTACAGTGATCGGTAATCTGCTCTGACAGCTGATGCTTAAAGTTAGAGAGGGAGATATAAGACTCCAGCTTCAGTGATTTTTGCAATTTGTTCCAGTCATTGGCAGCAGAGAACTGGAAGGAAACGCCAGAGGAAGTGTTGGCTTTGGGGATGACCAGTGAAATATACCTGCTGGAGCGCGTGCTACGGGTGGGTATTACTATGGTGACCAGTGAGCGAGATAAGGCGGGGCTTTACATAGCAAAGACTTATAGATGACCTGGAGCCAGTGGGTTTGGCGACGAATATGTAGTGACGGCCAGCCAACGAGAGCATACAGGTCGCAGTGGTGGGTAGTATATGGGGCTTTGGTGACAAAACGGATTGAACTGTGATAGACTACATCCAGTTTGCTGAGTAGAGTGTTGGAGGCTATTTTGTAGATGACATCGCCGAAGTCAAGGATCGGTAGGATAGTCAGTTTTACGAGGGTATGTTTGGAAGCATGAGTGAAGGAGGCTTTGTTGCGAAATAGGAAGCCGATTCTAGATTTAATTTTAGATTGGAGATGCTTAATGTGAGTCTGGAAGGAGAGTTTACAGTCTAGCCAGACACCTAGGTATTTGTAGTTGTCCACATATTCTAGGTCAGAACCATCCAGAGTAGTGATGCTAGTCGGGCGGGATGGTGCGGGCAGCAATCGGTTGAAGAGCATGCACTTAGTTTTACTAGCGTTTAAAAGCAGTTGGAGGCCACGGAAGGAGTGTTGTATGGCTTTGGAGCTCGTTTCGAGGTTTGTTAGCACAGTGTCCAAAGACGGGCCAGATGTATACAGAATGATGTCGGTGTTACAGGAAGGGTCTCACACACACACACACACGAGAGATAGACAGAACCTGAACCATCCCTGGGCAACGAGATGAGAACAAAGAACAGAAAGCCGTGACACAGAACAGACCAGAGTGGAACTGCAGAATGACTAAACAGAACAGAATGGAACAGTAACGTAGATGGGAACAGAACAGACTTATAGAGTAGAATGCAGAGACAGGATGTGATGTACTCTGTGCTCCTCACCCCAGACTGTCCAGATCACAGGCACATGTGAGTCAACTCTGGAATGGACAGTTCTATGTAACTCAGGTATACATAAACCACATGTGTGTGATGCACAACGTGCACGGTCATGGTACATAATGCATGGCACAAAGTTAGGTCAGGTGCACTTTAGCTTGGCTTGGAGGTATACATTTATTTTAGCATGTTACATCTGTTTTGAAGAGGCACAGCTGAAATGATACGTCAGTAACACACTCAGCATGCATAGTGTATGAATCAATGGACCTGCATGCAGTAAAAACTGAAAACATAGGTTCCGTGTGCTTGAAGGCACGTAGTGCGAATCGGTAAAATTAGGAATTCGAATTGAATAGGATCTCTATGACTAATGATGTGACATGTCACGACCACAGTTCATCCCCTGGGATAACAAACCATAGCCTACAGTACTACCCATACCGCAGAGGAGTCTTGTGAGGGGAGGAAGGATCATAATAATGGATGGTATGGAGTAAATGGAATGTTATCAGACACTTGGAAAACAAGGTGTTTGATGTGTTTTATACCATTTCTTTCATTATATTCCAGCCATTACTATGTGCCTGTCCTCCCAATTTAAAGTGCCACCAGCCACCACTGCCATCCCGTTATATTATATTAATCTGAATAGATAGCGCTACAAGGCCCTATGATATTACATTTTCTATTACATTATCTCAGAATCTGTGATTTTAACCAACTTTTGTAGCCTTTCAAAAAACGGATTAGCGTATATGTATGTGGTTTAGTTTATTGTCCAAGTTATCGCAGAACCACACTCAATGGACAATTAGCCTACTTTGTTGAAAAGCGTCAACGCGCAAACATAGCAATCATTACACTTCATTTGTGAATTTCTGTCGGGAGATGTTGGCTACATTTCTGACCGTACATGCTGCGGATTGAAAAACGGGGTTTCTAGTGCGTCGCACAATCAGAGAAATCAACCCAACAACAATGCGAACTGCTTACAATAAGACAGAAAATACATAATTAATGTATCTGTGAGATGAATAACCTAGCATATATTATACTATGTAAAGTTTGCAGTAGCGCTCAGCTCTCTCATATTGTAAGTTCGTTCTGCGATTCCCAAACTCTCAGACATCCCCACTTCTTCCAAACGCTTCTCTTACCTTGCACTGTCAGGACCACCAGCACAAGCAGCACGGTGACTTTCCTGGAGGAACTCATCTACACCTCGGCACTCTGGGGATGCTTTTTAGATAAGAACTGGGACTATTTGGTAAACACACAGAAGGAGTCGATGGGTAAAATTTAGAGAGACATTTTTCTGGGCGCTGCGCATGGAGAGATTGATGTCAGCGCGCGCTCTCCGACATTGAGAACCTCAGCTTGTCCCGCCCCCCTCGGGCACAACCTCACGCGTGTTTTTTTTTCTCACAAGGTAATTTTAGATATATAAACATGTTATGCAAACATGACCAATATAGCCTACTGTTAGCCCAGGATAGCCCAAAGAAAAGTTACAACACACAAACCCATAGGCTACGGTATTGGTGTCGAGACCTGCGTTCAGACAGGATGTTTGCGCGCATTGGCACTCCCGAATTTTTAACCAAGCCCAGCCCTGTTTAGCTTTTGTATTTGTCACTGACTACTACCAATGTGCTATCGTGAGAGATCTCTTAGTAACTAAATCGATTCACAGTTGCTATCGAAGTCGTTTCTCGGGGTAGGTTTAACAGAGTAAATTAAATGTAACCATACTTTATTACATATATAATCAATTATACTATTTAGGCCTATATAGCATTTACTAAGTAATCAACAACTATTGTTTCAATTCGACCCAGAATTCAACAAAAAAATAGACAATACATATAGGCCTAACGTTAGGGTTTCAAGCTTTGGTTGAGTTCGAATGTAATCTTCAAGTTAATATTCATATGTTGGATTCACGTTAATAACAAAGTCAATGAATAGGACATAATCAAATGAAACGTTATTTAAAGTGGTTTCAAAGTTTGATTCGATTTAGTTATATTCTTTAACTTTGGTTGAGATGGAGACGTGAATTCAAGACATCATATGATGTAGACTAACAGGACATTGAAATGTGTTTGTTCGTCAAGACAATGAAATATCAACATTTGAAGGCGATGTACAGGTAACTGCCAAAATAGAAGAAACGCCAACATAAAGTTTCTCAATAGTTTGTTGGGCCTCCACGAGCCACCAGAACAGCTTCAATGCACCTTGGCATAGATTCTACAAGTGTGTGGACTTCTATTGGAGGGATGCGACACCATCCTTCGATGAGAAATTCCATCATTTGTTTTTTTGTTGATGGTGGTGGAAAACGCTGTCTCAAGCCCCTCTCCAGAATCTCCCATAAGTATTTGATTAGGTTGAGATCTGGTGACTGACAAACACACATACACCCTTTAAACCCCCTATGTTCTTTTGAAAGAAACCTCTTTCAAGGTCACTGAGATCTCTTCTTCTAGCCATGGTAGCCAAAATAAAGGGCAACTGGGCAATTTTATACATGACCCTAAAACATCCCATGGTGCTTAATTAACCCAGGAACCACACCTGTGTGGAAACACCTGCTTTCAATACACTTTCTATCCCTCATTTACTCAAGTGTTTCCTTTATTTTGGCAGTTACTTGTATATTCTGCTTGGATAGTTCCATCTGTGCCATTGACTTAGTCTGGCTTTAATTCCAGTTTGTCTACAAATGAATAATGTATATGTTGAATTCAGTTCTCCATCTCAACCAAAAAGTTAAAGGAACATGACTAAATCAAATGCATTGAAATACAGTGGCTCAGATGAAATAATCCAAGCATTAGATATACTTTAAATGTTGATATTTGGTTGTGTTGTCAATGAAACACAATTTAATATTACTTTTGTGATACAGTAAATAGCCTGAAGTTAAGGTCATCTTACAAACTTATGTAACAGTATTTAATCAACCTTAAAATGAGGAACACATCCATGGTTACATGTTGAGGTTACTGTAACTATAAATGTCTTCTTATGTAACCATAGAAAGAGTGCATGTTCAAGATAGGTTGCAGGTCTGTGGAGATCTTCACGAAATTGCTATAATAATCTGTGCAGAACCTCAAAGCATTGATTACTTTGGACTATATACTTTTAATGTAATATCAACTGCAATCCAGGTCATTTGGTTCTGCTAAACACATTAATCTGATGTATAAATACAAAATATCTGACATTGTATTCCGATATTAACTTTGTTGTGCTTCTGAAATGGTTGAAAGTGCCGTGATAACACATTTAGATGACAATAAAAAATATTTAAAAATCAGACATTGTTTTTCCATTGGAATTTGGTTGTGCTTTTAGTTGGTTGAACCATAGTGATAACACGTTGGAAATTCAACAAACTTCTGGCTGTCTTTTTGAGAGTGGATAAATGTTCAAATCTCATTGATCAACCTCTCAATGAAATAATACCCACATATTGCCCAGCGGGGGGCTCACTGCTGTACCTGGCTGTTTCTCCTAATCAGAACAGCCGATACATGGAAGGTCACAGCCCAGGTAGGTTATATCAGGTAACCTTCCGTCCCGACCACCCCCCACATACCACACACTGCACTTTTCTATGCACACTGGATTTACATATACACACCCACACACATACACGTGTGCGCACACACACACATAAACACCCCCCCACACACACACATAGACACCCAACCCCCTCACACACACACACACACACACAATTTACTGCTGGGCTGTAAATGACCTATTTAGACACTTAATTGTTTTTGCACGCATAACAATGATCAGCCAGCTAAATATCTTACTTTAGAACTTCTGACTAACAGAGTCCTGGAGGCTAACGCATCGCTTCACGGCTCTAGCACACTACTTAGACAGGGAAGCTAGGCTATTTGCTGAATATAAGCTCCACTTTAAACAGTACTTGACAGCTACCATCTAATATTTGATACATAATCCTTTCATTCTGGTGTATTTATCCAGACTTTAAGCCCGACATTTTGGATATAGTGTAGTATTGCAGGTGGTTGAGTAGTGGGGCATGTGTGGCTGTGCTCTACTGAGCTGTACTGTTGGAGGCAGTATCTATGTGTTGCAGCAGCTGGGAGAGCAGAGAGAGTTTGTGTAAAGGAGGAGGTTTGTGTGAGTCTATCTCCACCACCATGCTCTCCTTTCTAATCGGCTTACCTTGCATATACAGTATGGGTATGTACCCGGGCTATTAACTCTGAGTTCATGAATAAACACAGTACACACACAGCATTTCTACTGTTCATATTTACAAAAATATGTTCATATTCAGACCCCTTCACTTTTTCCACATTTTGTTACGTTACAGCCTTGTTCTAAAATTTAGTACATTGTTTTTTTCCCCTCATCAAACTACGCACAATACCCGATAATGACAAAGCAAAAACAGTTTTTTTGATTTTTTTGCAAATGTATAAAAAAATATAAATAAAAAATGAAATATCACATTTACGTAAGTATTCAGACTCTTTACTCAGTACTTTGTTGAAGCACCTTTGGCAGCGATTACAGCCTCGCGTCTTCTTGGGCATGACGCTACAAACTTGGCACACATGTATTTGGGGAGTTTCTCCCATTCTTCTCTGCAGATCTTCTCAAGCTCTGTCAGGTTGGATGGGGAGCGTCGCTGCAAAGCTATTCAAGTCTCTCCAGAGATGTTCGATCAGGTTCAAGTCCAGGCTCTGGCTGGGCCACTCAAGGACATTCAAAGACTTGTCCCGAAGCCACTCCTGCGTTGTCTTGGCTGTGTGCTTAGGGTCGTTGTCCTGGAAGGTGAACTTTCATCCCAGTCTGAGGTCCTGAGCGCTCTGAAGCAGGTTTTCATCAAGGATCTCTCTGTACTTTGCTCCATTCGTCTTTCTCTTAATCCTGACTAGTCTCTTAGTCCCTGCTTTACCGTAAGGATGGTGCCAGGTTTTCTCCAGATGTGACGCTTGGCTACCAAATCTAATTATATTAGTCACATGCTCCGAATACAACAGGTGTAGACCTTATAGTGAAATGCTTACTTACGAGCCCCTAACAACTTGCGAGCCCCTAATGCAAATAGTCTGGGTAGCCATTTGCCTAGATGTTCAGGAGTCTTATGGCTTGGGGGTAGAAGCTGTTTAGAAGCCTCTTGGATCTAGACTTGGCGCTCCGGTACCGCTTGCCGTGTGATAGCAGAGAGAACAGTCTATGACTAGGGTGGCTCGAGTCTTTGACAATTTTTAGGGCCTTCCTCTGACTTCGCCTGGTATAGAGGTCCTGGATGGCAGGAAGCTTGGCCCCAGTGATGTACTGGGCCATTCGCACTACCCTCTGTAGTGCCTTGCGGTCAGAGGCCAAGCAGTTGCCATACCAGGCAGTGATGCAACCAGTCAGGATGCTCTCGATGGTGCAGCTGTATAACCTTTTGAGGATATGAGGACCCATGCCAAATCTATTCTTCTGAAGGGGGATAGGTTTTGTTGTGACCGCTTAAAGACTGTCATGGTGTGCTTGGACCATGTTAGTTTGTTGGTGATGTGGACACCAAGGAACTTGAAGCTCTCAACCTGCTCCACTGCAGCCCCGTCAATGAGAATGGGGGCGTGCTCGGTCCTCTTTTTCCTGTAGTCCACAATCATCTCCTCTGTCTTGATCACTTTGAGGGGAGAGGTTGTTGTCCTGGCACCACACAGCCAGGTCTCTGACCTCCTCCCTATAGGCTTTCTCGTTGTTGTCGCTGATCAGGCCTAACACTGTTGTGTCATTGGCAAATTTAATGATGGTGTTGGAGTCGTGCCTGTTCGTGCAGTCATGAGTGAAAAGGGAGTACAGGAGTGGGCTGAGCACGCACCCCTGAGGGGCCCCTGCGTTGAGGATCAGCGTGGCGGATGTGTTGTTACCTACCCTTACCACTTGGGTGCGGCCCGTCAGGAAGTCCAGGATCCAGTTGCAGAGGGAGGTGTTTAGTCCCAGGGTCCTTAGCTTATTGATGAGCTTTGAGGGCACTATAGTGTTGAACGCTGAGCTGTAGTCAATGAATAGCAGTCTCACATGGGGGTTCCTTTTGTCCACGTTTGAAAGGGCAGTGTTTGAGTGCAATAGAGATTGCATCATCTGTGGATCTGTTGGGGCGGTATGCAAGTTGGAGTGGGTCTAGAGTTTCTGGGATGATGGTGTTGATGTGAGCCATGTCCAGCCTTTCAAAGCACTTCATGTCTACAGACCTGAGTGCTACGGGTCAGTAGTCATTTAGGCAGGTTACCTTAGTGTTTTTGGGCACAGGCACTATGGTGGTCTGCTTAAAACATGTTGGTATAACAGACTCGGACAGAGAGAGGTTGAAAATGTCAGAAGTACACAACCTGGTAATCCGTCTGGCCCTGCGGCCTTGTGAATGTTGACTTGTCTAAAGGTCTTAATCACATCGGCTGTGGAGAGCGTGATCACACAGTCTTCCAGTACAGCTGGTGCTCTCATGCATGTTTCAGTGTTATTTGCCTCGAAGCGAGCACAGAAGTAGTTTAGCTCGCCCGGTATGCTCGTGTCACTGGGCAGCTCTTGGCTGTGCTAACCTTTGTAGTCTGTAATGGTTAGCAGGCCCTGCCACATCCGACGAGCGTCAGAGCCGGTGTAGTACGACTCGATCTTAGTCCTGTATTGACCGTTTGACTGTTTGATGGTTCGTCGGAGGGCATAGCGGGATATTTTATAAGCTTCTGGGTTAGAGTCCCGCTCCTTGAAAGCAGCAGCTCTAGCCTTTACCTCAGTGCGGATTCTGCCTGTAATCCATGACTTCTGGGGTATGTACAGTTGAAGTCGGAAAATTACATACACCATAGTCAAATACATTTAAACTCAGTTTTTCACAATTCCTGACATTTAATCCTAGTAAAATTCCCTGTCTTAGGTCATTTAGGATCACCACTTTATTTTAAGAATGTGAAATGTCAGAATAATAGTAGAGAGAATTAGTTATTTCAGCTTTTATTTCTTTCATCACATTCCCAGTGGGTCAGAAGTTTACATACACTCAATTAGTATTTGGTTGCGTTGCCTTTAAATTGTTTAACTTGGGTCAAACGTTTCAGATAGCCTCCACAAGCTTCCCACAATAAATTGGGTGAATTTTGGCCCATTCCTCCTGACAGAGCTGGTCTAACTGAGTCAGGTTTCTAGGCCTCCTTGCTCGCACACGCTTTTTCAGTTCTGCCCACAAATTTTCTATAGGATTGAGGTCCGGGCTTTGTGATGGCCACTCCAATACCTTGACTTTGTTGTCCTTAAGCCATTTTGCCACAACTTTGGAAGTATGCTTGGGGCCATTGTCCATTTGGAAGACCCATTTGCGACCAAGCTTTAACTTCCTGACTGATGTCTTGAGATGTTGCTTCATTATATCAATATCATTTTCTGTCCTCATGATGTCATCTATTTTGTGAAGTGCACCAGTCCCTCCAGCACCAAAGCACCCCAACAACGTGATGCTGCCACCCCTGTGCTTCACGGTTGGGATGGTGTTCTTTGGCTTGCAAGCCTCACCCTTTTTCCACCAAACATAACAATAGTCATTATGGCCAAACAGTTCCATTTTTGTTTCATCAGACCAGAGGACAATTCTCCAAGAAGTATGATCTTTGTCCCCATGTGCAGTTGCAAACCGTAGTCTGGCTTTTTTATGGCGGTTTTGGAGCAGTGGCTTGCGTACTATTGTTTGTACAGATGACCGTGGTACCTTCCGGTGTTTTGAAATTGCTCCCAAGGCAGAACCAGACTTCACCCTAACCCTAATAAAGAGCTTTATCTCTGAACTGTGCTAGAGTGGGTGTTCTGGCCCCATGTGATGTGGTGGATGTGGTGTTATACAATGGGTACAGAGCAGGGCTTCCTTCTGAACAATTGACCCCAGTCAGTCAGGGGCTCCAGAGAAAAGGGTTGAGACGTTGCTGGAATGCATTAGGTGCACTTCAAGTCAATACACCCAGTTTTGAATTCATTGTACAGTATTGCTGACTCCTGGTAAGGGCACAGACTTCCCCCCCCTTATCACTTACGGTGAGATTAGACGTAATAGCTTACAACTGCCTCCTTAGCTCATGTTTTCGTCCCAAATGACAACCTATTTCCTATAGAAGTAGTGCACTACATAGGGAACAAGTTGCCGTTAGGGGCGCACCCCTCCTCTATCATCCCCCTCTCCTCCTCCTCCTCCTTCTCTCCATCTCTCTGTGGTCTGAAGAGGGCCTGGGGTCCTGTGTGTCATTTAGCAAGCACACTTTGTCAGCCTCTGTCAGCTCGCCTCTGGCTGGCCGTCTGCTGTTGTTTACTATTACACTTCAGAGTAAACACATTTCACATAAATAACATGAAGGATGACTGATGCTTTTGGCAGGTAATGATCAGAGACATATGCTTGTTTACTTACTGGTGCTATAGGTAGAAATGTAGAAGTCATATATAGTTGATGCGCCTGGGTTTAAAGACGGATTAGGTGTTCACTCTTTGAGCTCAACTAGGTTCATTCTTGGGCGTTGTGTCAACTCTGGCCTTCATAGAGAGAGAGAGAGAGAGAGAGAGCGCACCATAAATGTTAAAAAGGTTCAGAATAGACTACAGCTCCAGAACAAGAGAAGAAAAATAACCAAAGAATAAAAACATCTGGTTTGTGGAGAATTTCCTTGTATTCAGGCAGACTCAGGGTAACACTGAGGCGTCTCTCTCCCATGGGCACTCTAGTTGAGGATAAACACTGTCATCTCTCTTTCCCTACCTCTCTTTCTCTCCCTCATGCTTTATCTATCACACAACCATTCCAGTCAATTAGAACCTAACATTAAGGTTTTAGGGCCTGAATTTCAGTCATTAGAACCCAACATGAAGGTTTTAGGGCCTGTATTCCAGTCAATTAGAACCTAACATTAAGGTTTTAGGGCCTGTATTTCAGTCAATTAGAACCCAACATTAAGGTTTTAGGGCCTATATTTCAGTCAATTAGAACCCAACATTAAGGTTTTAGGCCCTGTATTTCAGTCAATTAGATCACAACATTAAGGTTTTAGGGCCTGTATTTCAGTCATTAGAACCCAACATGAAGGTTTTAGGGCCTGTATTCCAGTCAATTAGAACCTAACATTAAGGTTTTAGGGCATGTATTTCAGTCATTAGAACCCAACATGAAGGTTTTAGGGCCTGTATTCCAGTCAATTAGAACCTAACATTAAGGTTTTAGGGCCTGTATTTCAGTCATTAGAACCCAACATGAAGGTTTTAGGGCCTGTATTCCAGTCAATTAGAACCTAACATTAAGGTTTTAGGGCATGTATTTCAGTCATTAGAACCCAACATGAAGGTTTTAGGGCATGTATTTCAGTCAATTAGATCCCAACATTAAGGTTTTAGGGCCTATATTTCAGTCAATTAGAACCCAACATTAAGGTTTTAGGCCCTGTATTTCAGTCAATTAGAACCCAACATTAAGGTTTTAGGGCCTATATTTCAGTCAATTAGAACCCAACATTAAGGTTTTAGGCCCTGTATTTCAGTCAATTAGATCACAACATTAAGGTTTTAGAGCCTGTCATTAGAACCCAACATTAAGGTTTTAGGGCCTGTATTCCAGTCAATTAGAACCCAACACTAAGGTTTTAGGGCCTGTATTCCAGTCTGGTGAGGATGAGACCTGAATCTGTTCTCTCATGTTCTGCTTAATGAATTTTAACCCTTTTGATCAACCATAGAAATGTCCTCTCGCATCACTGACCACCAAATGCCTCGTGAACTTATGGTCATTGGCGATGAACAGAATACATGTGTGTGTGTTTGCGTACCAACATCAGATTGCTCTGTCTTTCTAAGGTAAGGGACAGCCTGTGTTTAACCTTCAGCTAAAGTACAACTCAGCGCTCCGACCAGGCGAAAGAGACAGACACACACAGAGATCAGGAAGGAGAGTTTAGTGAGTTGGAAAAGTACACATGAAGGGACATGGGTCAGTTAGGTTAGCAGAGCAGGAGTGAGACCTTCCATAGAGAATGTATGTTTCTACAGTGTAATGTCCATTTGGGTCAGGTGGTGCCAGGACACTGTGCAATGCGAGGGGACATCCCCATGCTGCTATTATTCATACAGTGTAGCCGGGAAAAACACACTCTCCTGGAAAAACACACTCTCTATATCTCCCTTTTGCACACACAGCCGGCGCCCAGACTCCACTGCTATTTAAAAACAGCAGGCATCCACTTAGACAGCTCAGACACAGCAGATGGACCCCGAGGGCGAGAGTAGGCAGAGACGGAGGGAGAGGAAAAGGGCAAAGGCATTTAGAGCAAGGGGACTCAGACAGGACTTTGCTTACTGAAACACATCAGCACCACACTCTCAAGCTTTGTCTCGCTCTCTCTACCTCTCCTACTTTCTCTCTTTGCTTCTCTCTATCTGTGCTGCTTTCTCTATTCTTTCTCTTGTGTCTCCTTTCTTTCGTTCTCTCTCTTACTCTCTCTCTCGGCTCTCTGTTTTTTACATTTACATTTTTGTTATTTAGCATAAGTGCATATATTTGAATGCTTTTTCGTATCCCCCTATCTCTCTTTGTCTCTATCCCTCTCTCTCCCTCTCTCTGTCTGAGGTTTTGGGACATCCCTGTCCTACACAGGAAAATAGTCTCCATCTTTATCCTCTAGAACAGTGCTATTCACATTTCTTCAGCCAGTATTTTTTCTGCCACAATTTCTGGGGGACAAACATTTTTTCCCCCAATAATTTCTTGCAATCCCACCACAAATCTAATGACGCAACCTAAAAATCGGTAAATATAGATTTTTACATCAACAAATAACCTTGAATTCATTGCATTTTCATCTCTTATCAAAATGAAAAGAAAACAATAAATACATTTACTCAATAACATTTTATATTTCTAATTATCTTTCTCTAAAACGTTGAATATTGTCCCATAAATTAATATGTACTCTTCATTTTTTAATATACAGTATATATATATATATATATATATATATATATATAAAATACATTTTGGCGACCCCACTGCAGTTCCCCCGGGGTCACAACCCTAGAAGTAGACAACAGAAGGAGACAACAGGGAACCTCAAAACTCATTACTTTATTATACACAATGAGAGGACAACAAAGAGATGGATGAGTGGAGCAAACAAGAATAGAAAGAAGGAGGGCAGAGAATACAAATGAGAAGAGGTTAGCGATAGACGACGGTAAGAAGAGGGGGTAGTTGTATTCCACTGCAGCTGAAATGTTCAAACCTTTCCTATAATCTTGAATGGGTATTATTTTCTATTTCCAGCTGCACATACAAATACACACACACTTTCCTTCTGGTCCTGCCTCACCTCCAAGCCCAGCGTCGGCTAAACTTAGACTCATCCCTAAATGAGGCGGTAACCGGGGGGAAAGCTAGTTGCCCGGAGATACGTTTCCAGGTCGCTTCTCTCCAAAAATACCCCTCCATCTCTGGAACGGTGTAACTATCTACAGCCTGCTAGGACATTGCTAATATCTACACCCTAGTGCTGCTGGGATCCAGCTGGGGTCTGCTCTAATCACACTCCAAAGACGCTATGTACATGTATTAAAGCCAGTAAAGTAAAAAGGCCATCCTGTTACAACAAGGCCGACTTCAAAATGAAAGCAATCGGTACACTAAACAGCTGACCAGTAAATGCAAGCGATGACAGATAAATCAACAGAATGCATTGAAATAAAAGGCATAAATCAGGTATGATGTTGGTTACATTCAACAAGGACGCATCGCAAACAAAGCAAACCGACCAAACAATGGCAAAATGAGGAAGTACAGATGATGTTCTAGCGCGTGTTCATAAGGAACCATCAGCACCACTGAATGGACAGCGTTAGTCTGATAGGTAGTCACTCCGCGGTGCTGAAAGGACAGCGCATTCCCATGTTTGTGAGACAGTTTGGGGGCACAGTTTGTCGCAGTCAACAACCCTCACACAACATATTACTTACTCTCTGAATAGACTAAAAGAGAGGCTGCACAGTATCTACCCTCACATAACACACTGCTAACTCTCGAATGGTGCAATTTTCCTCTTTATATTTTTGTATTCTGTAGTAAGATAGTATGGATATTGGTTCAATCACACACAGCTTTTCTCCAGAACCTTCTTAACCTCCCCTAACCACTCTCCCCCTCCTCCATCTTCTCCTCCTCCTCTCCTTCCCTCCCCCTGGCCTCCCCTGCCACCCCACAGCCCAGGCAGCCTGTCACTCACATGCAGACCAGAGACCGATGCTTACTCCCCAGTTATAATGCTTTTGAAGATTAGTCATGCTGCCATGTGGCCTGCCTGTTGCCGCCAGCAACCAATTAAAGTCCCTGGCTGCTCAAACCAGAGTTATCTGATTAAAGCCATCACTGCTAATTAAACTGCGTTTTTCTCTCCTTTCTCACACACAACCCTTCTGCACTTCCCTCGCTCCTTTCTCCTTTCTGCTTCCTCTTTCGGTTGCCTCTCTCTTTTTCTACCAACTGAGCCACACAGGACAACATCTCCTCCAGCCTGTGTTTACTTGTCCCTCCATTGCTCTTCCCTTCTCTCCCCCTCCTTCTCTCATGGTGTGTTGTGTGTCCTCTTAGTGTCCTCTAGTCTCACCTCCGGGATTATGTCATGACTGATGTGACCACTAGTTGGCAGTAGTAGATGTTCAATCTCACACAAAATCAAAGAGCACCCTATATATATATTTTATGAGTGCTGTATGATTTAATAGAACGAGCCTTACCAGCAATAAAAAGGTCTTTGTCTGAGGCCATGGGTCCATCACTCTCTCCCTCTCTCCCCAGGTCTCACTGTGATGGGAGGTGGCAGGAAGGCAGAGGTAGAGTGATGCGCTATGGTCCCAGCCACTCAGCAGTTACACATGCAGTAATGTACTTCATAAATATCGACTGGAGAGACGGAATGGTGGATATAAATTCTCCAATCATGTCTAAGAGAGGATGCGGAGTGCAACTGGGGTTATGGGGGCTCATCATGGTGGCTCTGACTTACTCTTTACAGAGTTCAAGACAGGGCACATGGTC
Organism: Salvelinus alpinus; assembly: GCF_045679555.1. Lineage (NCBI taxonomy): Eukaryota > Metazoa > Chordata > Actinopteri > Salmoniformes > Salmonidae > Salvelinus > Salvelinus alpinus. The sequence goes on from NC_092089.1 coordinate 70,958,655, forward strand.
GACAAAATAAGAGAACTCTGTCTGCACAAATAGAATGGACAGAACCAAATAAAATACTGTACCATAGAATAAGAGTGTGGTTTATAAAGTGTGTGCATGTGTGTTTATGGAACTAGAGATGTGGGTATTGATCTCTGAGCAGAGTGAAATGGCCTGTGAAGTTCAGCGAGTCAGGTTGATTGGAGATGCAGTGGGCCAAGGGCGTCTGGTCTTTATGACTGAGATTCATCATTCGTATCTGACTCTATATGACTCCTCTCATCTCAGCCTCCACACTGTCTGCTCATCTCTAAGCTCAAGGCCATAAAGTGTGTGTGCGTGCGTGTGTCTGCGTGCATATATATATATATATGTGTGTGTGTGTAATCCATCCTTTTGCTAGCACTAAATAACTAGATAACGAGGAACTGAATTGATTATTCAAATTCTGATATATTGTATATATAGTTTTGAATAGGTTCAGGTTTTAAAATGGCAGACTTACTGTAAGCTAATGCACAAAATAACTGATTAAAATATTTGGAGAAGGATATATAAAAAAGATGTAATCAATAGGCTGCCTCTCGAACACCCCCCCCCCCCCCCCCCACTCTGTTTATGGAAATTGACGTAGAAGTCCCTATATTTAATAAATGGATCATACCAATATGCATATGGAGATGAGTGGGGGATCTCAAACAGTCTGTTTATCCACATAACCCAACCATAAAGGCTATTTTGATGGTACCAGACAAACTTCATACAGAGACATATACAGGCCCACATACAAATGTCATCTATAATGTTAAACACTGAATAAGTTAGGTTATGATTTAAGACTTCCTCTTCAGAACAGATAAACATAGACAGATCCAAGTTGATAAAAGCTGATGTTATACCAGCAGCCTCTCCTCATTTTGCTACTTCCAGACCAGCGTGTGTGCAGTTTCGTTTTGTGGGCACGCACGTGTGTGTGTGTCAGCATGAGTTAGGCAGAGCGTCTCATCTCTGCCATCTTAACCGAACACGAAGGGTTCTGACTTCAGAGCGCTTTCTAATGAACTCTTCATCAGCTGACTAACATTTAGCCTGAGCGCCAGACAATTCAGATGAGACACAAAACCGCCCACAGCTACGCATTCCAGAAACGTCTTGCCTTCCGTCCGACGGTAACAAAGACTCCAACCGCTAGGAGAATCTGCTTAATTCTGTGAGTCATCATTACCCGGAAACAAAGCGTATTGAACAATCTGTGAGGTTCATTTCGGAAAAAGAAAGAGCTCGAGGATATGGTTTGTCATATGGTCAGGCAGCTCTTATAATGAGGGTACAACGCAGGGTCCGATGCATGTTAACACACTAACCCTATATCTTGATTCTTTTCTCACCAGGGTTTTTTACACAACATTATGAATCAACAGGAGTATGTCTTATGTAACACAGAATAATATCCGCCATTTAGCAGACGCTTTTAGCCAAACTCATAATCATGCATGTATATGTTTTTGTATTGGTGGGAATCAAACCCACGCTCCTGAGCCACAAAGGACCACATTCCAGAACCTCATCCCCTTGTTGTTTCCTTTTATTGACTTCTTTGACATGACATCAGTATTGCTACTTCCTGTAATTCTGAGTGCTACCCAGAATACATCAGTCCAGGACGACAAACCAAAACAGGTCACCTAACTGGCCAGCGGAAGAAAAACACATGTCTCCTTCTTTACACTGATAGAAATAAATACATGAGATTAGAACAAAACTCTTCACTTGAAATGTGTACAGTATGCCTTCCCTTGGCTAGCATTTATAGCAGTGACAGAGTGCATATATGACAGTGACAATAAATAAGTTGAACACAGACTTGGGTTAAAGATTTCAGAAAAAATACTAAGCAATGTTAATACCGCCTGGAAGATTGCTAGTGCAGAGCCAAACGCTGTTCAGTTTGACCGGTTTGCGTATGGGGTTTGTGTGTATAAAATTCTGTACAGCTGCTGGTTACCTGGAAAACGTTGTGAGAATGAACACTTCTTACACCGGCGTACTGTACCTTTAAGAGAAGCAAAGGCGAGTGACAACAGTTTGATGGTAATTTTGTATTTACTTAACAACTAGCTTCCCGTTGGTCCCACCCTCTTTGAACACATAAGAACAACCATTTTGAACGTAAAATTACACACATAACCCGGTAGGCTAAAAAGCTAATGTTAACGCATTGAAAGACCATCAGGTGACTGACCACCTGGGGCCAGAAGCAGTCCCAAATACTGTACAGTAGTACTCAGTCAACACACTGTGGCGTGAGGGGAGACAGTCAAGGCTTCCCGTTTCACAGCAAAATAACAAGCCTGCTGGCATTCCTGTCTAAAGAAATGCGCCTCTCCCTCTCCGTCTGAAGGCAAGAGTTATGTCCGTGTGTCTGTCTGTGCTTCACTGGACGAGGACACACGGAGGAGCTGTCCTTCTCTGTAGCAGAGACTAGCGGCTCTGTCGTCGTCTTCTGGCCAGGGTCGGGCTCGTCGTGGGTGGGTGTGTGTGGATCTTTGGGCTCAGCAAATTATTCTGGAACTGTGCAGAAAAGATTGGTTCCCCTTTTCAAATGCAGAAATAAAAACAACAGACCCTTTTTCTGGGGTTGGTGGGGTTGCTCTGTTCCATATAAGAGAGGAGGTTGAGGGGCATTGGTTGGTGTGGTGGCGGCCGGTGTGCTGTGTGCGTACAGTATGTGAGTGTGTCAAAATAACACAGTTCTGTTTCAAGGTGTTGGTAAGTAGCTGTTTTACTCGCGGCGGGTGTTCCTCATGGGGTTGTTGGGGGGCGTGAGGGTCAGGTTTCGGGTCAAAGGTCATAGGTCAGTTCTGCTCCAGGTCGTCTGCCGTGGGTGTGTTGTAGCTCTGGAAGAGGGGCTGCATGAACAGCCCCAAAGTCCCAGTAATGCACACAAACACAAATATCCACAGGAAGAGCCGGTCAATCACCATGGCAACATACTTCCAGTCCTCAATGACCTGTGGCAGGATACAAAAAGAGCGATACACGATTAATAATATTTTGACAATAGAAGCACAATACTGTCGGCTCCAAACTATTGAAAGGGCTCTGAGTGAAAAGACATACAAACTGTAAAAAACTGAAAATGTGATGTATCGGTTGTGTATGTGGTTTCTGCTCATATCATCTCAAGGCTATCCTTCCACCACACACAAACACACACACACTCACCCCCTCATCGTTGTCCTCACTCTTCATCTTCTCGGCAACGTAGCGCACCCCGTCCACAGCCTCCTCAACGTCTGCGTGACACTTCACTGTCATCCTCTTCCTGAACTCTGTGTTCTCCGACAGGTCGCTGATCCTCCAGCCGTACCGCTTGGCCGACTCCTCGTTCACATAGAAGGAGTCGGCCCTGCCTATCCCAGACCCCTCTGCCACCCCCATTCCCCCCGCGGCCGGGGCCACTGCCACCGCCCCGTCTCTCAGCTTCAGGTCGGAGTAGGAGCGCCGCTGGTGCTTCTGGCGGAACCTCTCCCGGATGTTGGAGCTGCCCGGCCGACGCATGAACAGGAAGGAGGGGAGGCGGTGCAGGAAGAGACGTTTGACCCAGGGGGGCATGGTGTGTGTGGAGGGCGTGCGGTGGTGCACGTTGAGCACACAGACACTGGTGACGATGGAGAAGGTGACCAGCACCATGGCAAACATCAGATACTTCCCTATGAGAGGGACAGCTAGAGACGTAGGTGGGACGATCTTGGAGATCAGCAGCAGGAACACAGTGAGGGCCAGGAGGACTGAGATACACAGAGTCATCTTCTCCCCACAGTCAGACGGCAGGTAGAAGACCAGGATGGCCAGAGAGGTGATGAGGACACAGGGGATGATGAGGTTGATGGTGTAGAATAGTGGCTTGCGCTTGATGATGAAGTCATAGGTGATGTCCAGGTAGGTGATGTCAGAGGGGTCTTCGTTCTTGCGTCCCGGCAGAGACACGATGTCCCACTCACCGCTGGGCTTGAAGTCGTCACGGCTGGCGAAATCGCTGAGCAGGATCAGGTCGATTTCGGTGTGGTCGTAGGTCCAGGATCGGAACTTGAGTGTGCAGTTCTGCTGGTCGAAGGGAAAGTCGCGGACCTCGATTTTGCAGGCCGACTTGTAGATGGCGGGGGGCAGCCAGTTCACCTCTCCATTGTTGGAGACAACCGTGTTGGAGTAGAATGACACCTCATAGTTCCCATCCGCACTGAGGTGAAGAGAAGACAGAAAGGAGTCAGAACCAGCACACATTAACAGATAGATACATATTAGAAGGAGACCTCATAGTTCCTATCGGCATTGAGAGACAGGTTACCATGGGGGGAGAGAGAGAGGGGGGGGGGGGTCAGAGATACCACACAGATAAATACATAGAATAAGAAGATAAATACATAGGAGAAGAATATGAATACATAGAAGATAAATAAATAGAAGAAGATAAACACATAGAATATCAATACAACGAAGAAGATAAATGCATAAAAGAAGAAGAGAAATGCATAGAAGAAGAGAAACACATAGAATAAGAAGAGAAATGCATAGAAGAAGAAGATAAATACATACAAATAAACACACAGGGGAGAGAAATTGGTGAGAGGTGGCTGTTAGCATTAGGTGAAGAGAAGACAGAGGAAGATATGGTAGGTGGGGTTGTTGACTGGACATTTGGGTTGTTGTGCTTGGGGACAAGGGACAGCGACAGGGGAAACTACATCAGACACCCCTGTCACAGGACATGCCTGAATCTGCTGAGATTTCGATTTTAGATTCTCACCAGGCCGCAGGTGTTATACATTATACATAAAAGTGTTATCAATTATAGAGCAGGTCAGGAGGAATCCAGCCATCACACTGCTCTGCTCCTAAGCACAAACACACACACAGACACACTGCTCTATGCAATAAATCTACTCCTGTTCTAAATATGCAGCTGGTTAAAAGTCTCTTTACAGCTCTATACCCAAACAACTACCTCCATACCCAAACAACTATAGCTCTATACCCAAACAACTACCTCCATACCCAAACAACTATAGCTCTATACCCAAACAACTACCTCCATACCCAAACAACTACCTCCATACCCAAACAACTATAGCTCTATACCCAAACAACTACCTCCATACCCAAACAACTATAGCTCTATACACAAACAACTATAGCTCCATACCCAAACAACTATAGCTCTATACCCAAACAACTATAGCTCTATACCCAAACAACTACAGCTCTATACCCAAACAACTACCTCCATACCCAAACAACTATAGCTCTATACCCAAACAACTACCTCCATACCAAACAACTATAGCTCTATACCCAAACAACTACCCCCATACCCAAACAACTGTAACTCTATACACAAACAACTATAGCTCTATACACAAACAACTATAGCTCTATACACAAACAACTACCTCCATACCCAAACAACTATAGCTCTATACCCAAACAACAACCTCCATACCAAACAACTATAGCACTATACACAAACAACTATAGCTCTATACACAAACAACTATAGCTCTATACCCAAACAACTATAGCTCTATACCCAAACAACTACCTCCATACCCAAACAACTATAGCTCTATACCCAAACAACTACAGCTCTATACCCAAACAACTACCTCCATACCCAAACAACTATAGCTCTATACCCAAACAACTACCTCCATACCAAACAACTATAGCTCTATACCCAAACAACTACCCCCATACCCAAACAACTATAGCTCTATACACAAACAACTACCCCCATACCCAAACAACTGTAACTCTATACACAAACAACTATAGCTCTATACACAAACAACTATAGCTCTATACACAAACAACTACCTCCATACCCAAACAACTATAGCTCTATACCCAAACAACAACCTCCATACCAAACAACTATAGCTCTATACACAAACAACTATAGCTCTATACACAAACAACTATAGCTCTATACACAAACAACTATAGCTCTATACCCAAACAACTATAGCTCTATACCCAAACAACTACCTCCATACCAAACAACTATAGCTCTATACCCAAACAACTACCCCCATACCCAAACAACTATAGCTCTATACACAAACAACTACCCCCATACCCAAACAACTGTAACTCTATACACAAACAACTATAGCTCTATACACAAACAACTATAGCTCTATACACAAACAACTATAGCTCTATACACAAACAACTACCTCCATACCCAAACAACTATAGCTCTATACCCAAACAACAACCTCCATACCAAACAACTATAGCTCTATACACAAACAACTATAGCTCTATACACAAACAACTATAGCTCTATACACAAACAACTATAGCTCTATACCCAAACAACTATAGCTCTATACCCAAACAACTGTAACTCTATACACAAACAACTATAGCTCTATACACAAACAACTATAGCTCTATACACAAACAACTACCTCCATACCCAAACAACTATAGCTCTATACCCAAACAACAACCTCCATACCAAACAACTATAGCTCTATACACAAACAACTATAGCTCTATACACAAACAACTATAGCTCTATACCCAAACAACTATAACTCTATACCCAAACAACTATAACTCTATACACAAACAACTATAGCTCTATACACAAACAACTACCTCCATACACAAACAACTACCTCCATACACAAACAACAATAGCTCTATACACAAACAACTATAGCTCTATACACAAACAACTATAGCTCTATACACAAACAACTATAGCTCTATACACAAACAACTATAGCTCTATACCAAAACAACTATAGCTCTATACACAAACAACTATAGCTCTATACACAAACAACTATAGCTCTATACACAAACAACTATAGCTCTATACACAAACAACTATAGCTCTATACACAAACAACTATAGCTCTATATAGAAACAACTATAGCTCTATACCCAAACAACTACCTCTATACCCAAACAACTATAGCTCTATACCCAAACAACTATATTTCTATACTCAAACAACTATTACTCAATATCTAAATAAATATATTAACTTCATAGTCAATCAATTATCTGTCAACCTAACACATTCAGGCATGAAAAATTAAATAATTTATTTTCACTTTGTGTCATGGTTCCTCCTGGCACTAGAGGGCGGCAGAGACCGCCCTAGAGACTTTTATTGAACTCAGGTGTGTCTTATTAATTTATGATTGTGTCCCTGTTATAAGAGGTGTGTTTCTGTTGTCCTTTGCAGAAGCTTGAGTTGTTTACCATTTGCGGTTATTTCATGAGTGAGTTTTTGAGACTTAGTGTTTGTTGGTTTTCCCAGTGTACTGTGATTCTGCAGCTACTGTTTCGCAGTAAAGTATTTATGTTTATCCTTAACCACTGATTCCTCATCTCGTCTCTTCTCTGCACCTGGTTCCAACCTCACCATGTCACACTTTGACAAGTCAACCCAATATAATCAAATAGAAATTATATTGCACTTCCATATTTCACATGATTCTTCACAACTAAAATCATTTGCCTTATTTCCACTATAAAAGCTAAAGTCCAGAAAGACTAGATCAGGACAGAACCCCCATGCTGGTGGTGTTGAGTACCTGGAGTGTGAAACAGGTGAGGGCGAGAGCCTTTCTGTCATACACACACACAGCCAACTGACCTGGCCTCTGATTACACACATCACACAGCCACCTGACCTGGCCTCTGATTACACACATCACACAGCCACCTGACCTGGCCTCTGATTACACACATCACACAGCCACCTGACCTGGCCTCTGATTACACACATCACACAGCCACCTGACCTGGCCTCTGATTACACACATCACACAGCCACCTGACCCTGGCCTCTGATTACACACATCACACAGCCACCTGACCTGGCCTCTGATTACACACATCACACAGCCACCTGACCTGGCCTCTGATTACACACATCACACAGCCACCTGACCTGGCCTCTGATTACACACATCACACAGGAGTTTCATAATCCAAATCTCCTCTCTGCAGATTTAACAGTGCTCATCTATCCCCCCTCTCTCTAAGCCCTCACCTCTGTCTCCTGTTCCCTCCCTCCAAATTATTACAGTAATCACATCTTGACTTCAGCCCTCCCTCCTGTCCTGAAGACCTTGGGTTAGCTGAGGCTCAGATTAGAACCAGAATCACTATTAGTTGCCAAGTACATTGACACATACCCAGAATTTGACTTAGCGATTTCTGCTAGATGGGCCAGCTACAAAGTCATAATTGGCTGTGTTGTAAAAATTAATGAAAACAAGTACAAGCTTTTTAGTCTTCATTTAAGGTTAGGGTTAGGCATTATGGTTAGCAGTGTGGTTAAGTTTAGGGTTAAGCTTAGGGTTAGGTCGATGACTTTATGACTTTGTGGCTTTGCCAGCTAGGGACCACTCTGCAGAGCTGCCTACAGGGCAAGATTCATGACAATAAATGGCAACCTGTTAATTAGTGCTGCCAGCAATAGACAAATGTACAGACAGAATACACAGGGGAATTTACACAGTCAACATACATTATTTCAGTGGTGTAAAGTACTTAAGTAAAAATACTTGAAAGTACTACTTAAGTAGTTTTTTGGGGTATCTACTTTACTATATATATTTTTTGACTACTTTTACTTTTACTTCACTACATTCTTAAAGAAAAGTATGTACTTTTTACTGCATACATTTATAACACATAGTGTCTGATATATAAATATGGATTATATTTTGGCAATAATGCTCGAGGGT